>NW_021634689.1:0-206566 GCF_004799145.2 Neltuma alba
TGGGTATGTTCTTGATCATGACAGTAGTTCTGGAATCTTTGCAACTCGATTCCACAATCGCATCTTCCTTAATTAGAAACCTTGTCTCCTGCTTTTTCCCTTGCTTCCCCTTCCAATTCCTACTTCTGGGTTGCTTCGTGCTTCCCGCCACCACCGCCTCACCGCCACAGTTTCTTCACGGCAGCATTCCCCGGCGCAGGCCCTTCCGGTTGCTTCTCTTCTACTAATACCCCACTCAAAAAGAAACCGAGTTCACACTTCCCAGATTAGCGGTATCGTTGGCCTTGTTCTTGGGCTGAGGAAGATGAGCGCGAGGAGGAGGAGACGGGGGAGAAACAGCAGCAAAACGACGTGCGTTTTTACGGGCGAACGGCGGCGGCGGAGGAGGAGGAGGAGGAGGTTGGAAGTTCAACGGCTCGTTGCGTTTTGGAGAATGTAGGGTGGGTGAAGAACTCCGGCCATGCCCACCGGGACGACTGAACTCAATCACAACGGCCATACCGTTAATTTGCTTACCGTTCATCTCCTTCAACGCCCTGGCCGCATCTCTCACATCAAAAAAACTCCACAAACCTTTGATTCTTCTCAATGGCGTCTCTCTCAGTTCCCTCACAGGACCTTTGAAAAAAAAAAAAAACCGCAAGAAAGGCCAAAAAGAAAAGGAAAGTGGTGTGAGGACCAGAGACAGTCGAAAACGTCATAAAAAGTAAATAAAAAGAGTGAGATAGAGACATATCATCAAGTCTGTGTCTATGTTACTCCCAAAACCCACATTACCCCACTGGCATTATAACATAGTCAACAGTCCCCACGCCAAAAAAAAAAATTAAAAAGTCATCTCTCCGACATGAAACAAGCAAAACGACATCAGCCCCAATAGCTTTCTCCTTTTCAAAACAACACTTTCAGATCTCATCTTCATGGGCTACCCAATTAAAGCACATCGCAAACCGACGAGATGAAACATAAAAGGTAATCATGAAATTTTACTTTCAATGGCAGAGAAAGAGACAGAGATTGAAGGAAAGAAAAAAAAGGAATTGGCCTGAAACGTTTTACCAAATGCCTCGAATGTTTGTCGGAGAGTTTCTGTGGACACCGCCGAATCCAAATTGAAAATCACGATGGTCCCTTGGTTCTGCCCTTGAGGGACGGCGTTGTACGCCGGGACAATGTACTGGGCCCACACAGCACGACCGGCGACCAGCCCACGCGCCGGCGGGGGCAGTGGGGCGGTGACGGAGTAACAATCCGGCTCCGACGCTGAATTGCCGGACTTCAAAATGGAGGAATAGAAATTACGAAGCCTGGTTTGTTGTTGCATGTGCTGCTTCCGAATCGCCATTAACGCCGTCTCTGCATGTCTCAGGTCGTAGAAATGAACAGTCACTATTCCTTCCCGAACCCTCTCCATCTGAACCCCTCTCACATCCCCAAAAACTTCCAATTCCTTCCTTATCATCGACTCGCTCACCACCTCCGCCGGCACCGAGCTGAGCAGCAGCGACCGCGTGGGCGAGGGGGAGGAAGATGACGGAGGCGGCGGCGTCGTCGTCGCCGCGGTCGGCGGAGCCAGGGGGCCAACATACGCCGCAGGAGAACAGAACGGCGGATACGGAACACCAACCGGAGCAGCATTACAAAAAGGTAAAGGCTGAAGCGGAACACCATCGGTGGGTGCGCAAGGGTAGAAAAGTTGAGCCGGCCGGTAAAGAGTTTGATTTCTCGGCGTGAACTCTTCCGCTCGTGGGTCTAAACTCCCCGGAAACCGGACAACACCGGTTTCAGCCATGGAAAAACGATACCGGCGGAAAACAAAGGGAAAGAAAGTGGTTTCCCCGGCAAAATGGGGGAGAAGATGGAAAATGAAATGGAAATGAGGAATATAATTGTTTATGATTACGAAGCAGGAAAGAAAAACCGTACGTGTGCCTCCAGCTAGCTTGCTTCCTGGCTGGTTTTTTAGCTCTGTGTGGGGAGGTTGCAGTAATCTTTTTGCCACTAATAATAACGCCTATCGGGTTACAGGCTAGTTGACGTTTATGGGTGGCCTTGGAAAATCTCTCGCTTCACTCCCTAGTCTGAGTTTGAGGAGAAAAGCACAGAAGAGAGAGAGAGAGAGAGAGGGTGGTGGTGGTGTACTGTTTCCTCATTCTCCACTTTCCTTCGAGGGCCAAAGTTGCTAAAAATGTACTTTTGCCATCATCTGAGGCCGGTGGCCGTGAAATGACCCTATTGCCCTCGTGGGGCGTATCATCGGAACTCGGGTTCATTGTGCCTCAAAAACCTGGTTTTTTGACAAAATTTTAAGGAAGAAACGCAATCATCATCAACAAATCTCAGAATAAGTGAATAACGTGCTGCTTTGGTCCTCATTTTATGAGGAGATTTTGATTCTTTTTCTTTGTTACTTATATCGCTTCTAGTGTTTCATTTTCAGTTTTGTTCATATTGATTATAAAGATTGGAAAAAAAAAAGAAATAAGTGAAAAATATACTACTATTTAATAATGCTCTATTTGATATGTCAAAAATCAGACAAGAGTGGTATAATAATAAATTTTAATTATAGGTCCATATTTTTACACCTGATATTAATATTTCTTATATTTTTTTGGAAATAGTTTGTGTGCGGGGGCTTTGGGGCGTCAAAGGCTGGAATAATTTTGAAGGGAGCAGCTGAGTGGTGGGGATTGGGGAATGAGGAGACATGAGAAGCAATGTCAGCCGTACACGTGGAGGGGAGAATTTTCCAGATATGGCAAATTAAAAAGATATAGGACAACATAAATATATATAATATAAAGTAAGATCAAAAGAAATACCATAAAAATTATAAAATCGCAAATCGAGTTATTGCCTATAGGTTTTCACAACAATTAAATTATAAATTATAACATATTTTTTTGACAAAATACAGATTTACAATTTTGTAATTTTTATGGTTTTTTTTTTTTGCAATTTTTTAAATAAGATTTGTTAAAATCGGACCACCATAATAATAATAATAATAATGGTGCTGCCTGTGTCTGCTCCACCGTACTTTTTTTCATGTTCGTGTTTTGACTACTCGTCATTGCCCTTTTCATAATTTTCTCTGTTTGGATCCCCTCCTTTCCGTGTCTTCTGTCTCACTCCCCATTTTTTCTAAAATCATTTAACTTGAATTAATGCGGGTTAAAACTTTATTTTAAATAGGATTAACATATATTCAGCACTATAAAATAGTTTTTCGAGTATATTCAGCCTTCTAAAATATTTTATACTATATTTAGTTTTTTAAAATATTTTTTAAGTGCTTTCAGTATTATGAAGTATTTTTTTATATATCCAATATCATAAAATATTTTTTTATATGCGTCTAGCAACTAAAAATATTTTTTGATACATCTAGTGTCGAAAAAAAATATTTCAGGATGTTAAATACACCTAAAAAAATATCTCAAGATTCTAGATGCATTACAAAATATTTTGAGATACCAGATACACCTAAAAAAATATTTTGGGATACTACATTAGTTTGAGCCTTTTAAAGATTATGCCCACCTCTTACCGCCATCTAAATTCTTGAAAACTAGTTATAATGATTACATAAATTAATATATGCAATTAATATGAGTTATTTGGAAAAATATGATGGAGTTATAAAAGAATGAAATCAAGCATTTAATATTAATTCACCAAAAAAAAAACATTCAATATTAAAAGTTGAAACCAAATATTGAACTAGTTTTTGCATTTAAATGAGAGATAGAACAAAATTTATTGAGAGTGACTAATATATTGTTCATGAGCCATAACCCTTCGAGCCAATAAAATAACAGTTGAATTTGCAAATCTCCAAATGGCCACTTAAACTTGTAAAATGCAAAATCTGTAAATGATTAAATTTGAATTTTGAAATGTTGGTTAATTCACAACTTTATTTTTTAATTTTTTTTTTTTAAAAAACACCAAGTCACCTCTACTAGCAAGCCGACCATCGAAACTCTAGTGCCAGTAACCGATTCCAAATGTCAGGTAGCAACTAGTCATCGAAGTTCCAGTGGTCGATCATTGACTGATGGCCGGAGCTCCGGTGATTGGCAATATTCATTGTGATTTTTTTTTTTAATTTTCATACCATGATTAACAAATCTTGTAATGATATTCATAACTTCATTAATGCTTTTAACCACTTGTTTTTGCAGCTTTTTAAACTAAAACTTTTTCAACTTTCAGAATGTGATTGACAACTCTTATAACAATATTTACAATTTCAATTACTATCTTAACCACATGTGGTTAATAGTATTAATGAAGTCATGATATCACATTATAAAAGTTAAAAAAATATTCCAATAAATAGTTATCGGTTGTCAGAGGTCATTGGCCAGCGGTCGGAACTCTAATAACCAAAGGCCACCCAACCTTTGGTGTTGGCTAGCAGCACTAGAGCTTCAGCAGCCAACAAGGGTGACCTGAGGATTTTCAAAAAGAATTAAAGGGCAACATTGTAAATTGGTCAATATTTCAAAACTCCAATTTAGTTATTATGACCAATTTAGAATTTTGCAAGTTTAAGTGACTATTTGGAAATTTGCAAGTTCAAATATCACTTTATTAGAATTTTACCTAATTCTTATGTTTTGAGTAAATTTTTGTTTATTTAATTCTTCTCATAAGTTTTACTGAATTCTATATACCTCTATATTTATTCATCTAATATTCCGTCATATGTTTCAGTAAATTTAAATGTAAAAAGAATAAGTAAGATGAAGTTTTAAATTTTGAGGGGAAAATATCGAGATTAAAGGAAAACTTCTGGGCAAGTTGTTTAGTAGTGGAATAATGTAAACAGCCCTAATGAGAAAGAGTTTATGAAAGTTAGATAAATCTTATTGACACATATAAAAAATATTTATAAATTATTCACCTATAAAATTTATAAATTGACAAACAAAGATCGGGGTGATCTAAACTGCCTGTAAATTAGTTAGCAGCTAATTTTTTTAAAGAAAATTAATAATTAATAGCCCTACAAAAGAATAATTAACATTAAAAAACAATCTGAAAAATGAAAATTGAGATTAAAGAACCTTTCTTTAGGTGGAGGAAGTGTTGAAGGCTTTTGGCATCCCAAATTCCCAATTTTGCCCTCCTTCATGAAAAAAAAAAAACATAAATTAACATCATCTTAATTTTAAAAGGTAGAAGCTGACTGGGGTATGAAGATTATGCACTTGCTGGTTAAAAAAAAAAAAACAAGAAGAAGATTATACACTTTGCAACCCACTCTTAATTTAAAAAAAAAAAAAATCATATTTAGTAAGTGGGAGTTACCTTACCAAACATTAAATGCGTCTACAGACCATCAATGATTTCAAAACTTTAAAAGTTTTATTAAAATTTTGTTAAAAAGGGTAAGAACCTTAATAAAATTTAAATTAATAATAAACTTTTGCACGTGACTCATTTAAAAATCATGAAATCTTAGGTAAAACTTAAAAGTGGTAACGCTTTTAAGCATGAAATTGTTTTGGGACCTTCTCTTCCATTTAACTATTTAAGTCATTAAGAAAGAGAAGAGGGAAAAGCAAAAGTACCTTTGACACCGTTTAAAATCATGCTGTTTTTTTGAGTAAATCTTTATTCAGTCTCTTAACACCCACAAAAGCAAGTTGAATAGTCCCGACAGAATAAAATTACTTTGTAGTTTTGATCTTCTATTCCATGATTTGTTAGGCTTACTCATAATAAATATAAAATCTTACTCGAACTACGTAAAGTTAAAAGCTGGTTTAAAATTAATTAAGACGCATAAATATATAGACAATATATTTTTCTTGAATATAAAAATTGGTTAAAAATTAATTAAGATGCATAAATATATAGACAAAATTAATTAAAGGTTTGTTGTTATCCTGTCCCGTCCTGAAATTTTTTTTGTTCCATCCTATTTCATCCCGTCCTAAATTGATCAGAACAGGAGAAGTTAAATACTCCTAGCTAGTCAATATATGGATATAAACAAAACTAATGGGCTTGTAGGTTAAGGGGGTGTTTGGATGAAAACCAAACTATAATTTTAAAAGTGCTTTTACAGTATATGAAATAAATATAGGGTTAAGGTGGCCCAGCACCCCGAATTATTTTCCCAGGTACACCTAGTGTCCTAAAATAATTTTTGGTGCATCTAGTGTCCCAAACTAATTAAAACAGTACATCCATATCCCGGATTAACAGAAAAGTTAAATTTGACCGTTATTTGCTGACTCAGCTGAAGGTTGACCGACGTGACAGACACATAGGCGTCTGATGTGTATTATTTTGACAGGCCAAGGTGCGCCTAGCACCCCCAACTATTTTTCCAGGTGTGCCCAGTGTCCTAAAGTAATTTTTTATTTATCCAGTGTCCCAAACTAATTAAAACGGTACGTCCACATCCTAAGCTAACAGAAAAATCTCGTTTGACCGTTACCTTACTAAATCAACTGAAGATTGACAGAAAAATCCTACATGGCGGACACACAGGAGTCTGATGTGTATTATTTTGACTGAAAATTCAATTTATTTCCTCCTCTTCTAACATTTATCTTCTACCAGTTTTAAAACTTAAAAAAAAGAAAGACCACCGATCCATCCTCTTAAATCTTGGTACATGTACCACCCATTCAATCCCATCCTCGTCTTTAAGATTTTATCACATTTCTTCCACCACACACTTCTATCTCCGTCTCTATCAACTCCTCGTCCGAGTCGCGTTTGTTTTCCTCCTCCTAGAACACAATGAACTTTCCCCTCACTTCGTCGACATCGTGGTCGCCTTCCGAAAAACTCCTGCTGCTACCGGGCTCGTCTTGGGAGCTTAGTCAAAATAATACACATCAAACGTATGTGTGTTCGCCATGTAGGATTTTTCTGTCAATCTTCAGCTAAGTTAGTAAGGTAACGGTCAAACGAGACTTTTCTGTTAGCCTAGGATGTGGATGTACCGTTTTAATTAGTTTGGGATACTGAATACATAAAAAATTACTTTATGACACTGGGCGTACCTGGAAAAATAGTTCAGGGTGATGGGCGCACCTTGACCCGTCAAAATAATACACATCAGACGCTTACGTGTCCGCCACGTCGGTCAACCTTCGGCTGAGTCAGCAAATAACGGTCAAACTTAACTTTTCTGTTAACCCGGGATATGGATGCACTGTTTTAATTAGTTTGGGACACTGTATGCATCGAAAATTATTTTAAGACACTGAGTGCATTTAAAAAAATAGTTCGGGATGTTGGGTGCACCTTAATCCAGAAATATATAAAAGAGTTTGACTTATTTGGTGGGAATGTAATTTTCAAAACCATTCTTCAAGTTACCAAACACCCTAAGTTTTATGAAAATAGGCCTCACAGTAGCCAGTAGGTCTAAATTTGAACCTGACTTATTTATTAAATAAGTTTAGGTTATGAACCAGGTAGGCTAGGTTGTAGGTTTTTGAAAGACATCTAGTGTATTTCCATCCTTAAGGACGAGAAAAGAGAGGAATCTGTACCGCTGAAAAAGATAAATAAATTGGCTATTTCTAATTAATATGTATATAAAACTTACCATATTTTTCCAAAAACACCCCTACCATTTAATGACTAAAATTTCATGCACAAAGGGTAGAAAAACTCTAATAAATAATACTACCTCTAGTCGTATTTATAAGAGCTAGTTAACTCATTTGAGGAGATTAAAAAAAAATTAAGTTAGTTATTTGTAATAAATAAGTTTTATTTTTTCTAAAATATTCTTACTAATCAAGTGTATTGGCTAAAACTATTTTTGTTAGCAAGACTATTTTGGGAAAAAAATATAAATATGAGAAACAAAATAGATTGGAATCTTATATTTAGAACCAAAATAAAAATCAAATAAGATCTTATATTAAGAATAAGAAGTAGTACTAGTACGAGAGAAAATTTAGCATAAAATATAAGAGAATGAAATATTATACATATATTTAGAACCAACTCAAAACTCTAAAATACACCTTACACTTAGGATGAGAGGGGTATATATCTATTCTCTAGACTGGCCGAGCCTGAGACCTTAATTGTTTGGTGTGATTTTTTCAAAATCAAGCTAAGGATTTTATGAAATTCCCTCATAATCCATTCTAATAATGTGTATATTGACAATGATAATGTTGTTTTTTCCCCTCCTTCATGAAGGTACATGTAATTGAAGAGATCATGGTGTGGGAATGGGGATCCATTAATGTGTGGTGGGGGGAGCAGGAGCGAAGTGGAACACGAGACCACCACCTTAACTCCAAAAGTAAAATATTCCCCATCCTCTAAACTTTGATTCTTTGCATGTTGTTGTCTCTCCCCCTTCCACGTTTTCCATTGTCCTTGTCTCTCAATTCTCCCCCCTCCCTCTCTTTTTTTCCACTCCCTAGAATTCAACTTTCCACTTCATCCTTCCATTATCATGTTAAACTTAGATTCCGAATGTAAAACTTTAAGTACCTTTATCTCCTATTTTTTCTCAAAAATACTTCTATTAATTGCAAGGAGTTTTTTATTAAAGGATTCAATATACATAATTAAAAAAATAGTTTAAAAAATCAACATATATTTATAATAAATAATTAACTTAATTAATTTTTAAAATTTTTTAGATTAATTATGTAATGCTTATACTATCAATCGTCACTATTATTATTGTTATTATTGCACCCTCTTTTTAGCTCTATCGCGTGATGCGACCATGTCCTTATCCCCAAACACCTTTTCTGATTAGTTTTTGGGTGATAAACTTCGACCAAAAAGCAGCCATAAAACTTTTACACGTTTTGTTTCTTCATTCCACTCCCTCGTAAGCCTTTCCCTGCCCTGAAACCTCGTGCCCAACACGTACGGATTGATGGAAGGAATCTCATACAATTTCAATATTTATATTATTTTATAAAATTTATTTTTAAAAAATAGTTTGTTTATTTGCTGTTTGCATTAATAATACCACCTCCGATCTTTAATATTAAAACTTATTTGATTTTTATTTTGATTTTAAATATGAGATTCCAATCTATTTTATCTCTCATATTTATTAATTTTTTTAAGACATTCTTTATCATCATAGTAGTTCTGGCCAATATACTTGATTAGTAAGGACATTTTAGAAAAGACGATACTTATTTATTCTAAAGAACTAATCTAACTAATTTTCTTAATCTACTTAAATTAGTCAATTAGTTTTTATATAAAAGACAGAAAGCGGTATAATTTATTTAGAGTGTGACACGTTGAGATAGATGTAGCCCTACTTGTCCCTCTAACACCCTCTCTTAAGTTCCACGTCATCTAATGTCTCCAGCAGAGCATTGGAGCATTGCTATTCACATGTCCTAAATAGTACTTAGTGTATTTGATTCTAAATAATTCCTCTTATTCCTAGCATAGGAGTTAGGCAGGGTCTAATTTATATATATATATATATTATCTCTTATATTTGTCATTTTGATCTCTCATATTTTTATTTAAATATTACTATTTTTAAAGTTATATTTGACTATGACTAGTTTAACCTTAAGTTGACTTTGATTTAACTATTGACCTTTGAATTATTGTCTTAATTGATTCAATGGCTTGACAGATTTTTAATGCATTGATCATGCCATTGTTGCCTGAGGTGGAGTTTGGATAATTAAGAAGAGGTGGAAAAAAAATACCAATCTTATATATTATAAAAGAAATATCTTTTTTCCCTGTTATGAATGTCTCAAGAATTATTATTTTTTTTCCTAACAGTGTATTTTATTCTATAAGTCTCATATAATGAAATCAAATTTCAAATTAAAATTCTATTTATATAATATTTTTAATCTCTTTAAGAACCTTTCTCTAATAAAATGAAATTCAAATTTAAAATTGCCTGAATTTTTAAAGAGAACTCTTTTATGTATTTCTTATTTATTTATTTATTTATTAACATACTATATGTGTGCATAGATTCATTTATAATTTTTCCACATTTAAGAAAGATTAGGGTAAAATGTTATATTTCAAATGTAGTAATCCTTGTAACATGACCTTTTATTTAATAATTATATTATATATTATTTTCATATTTTTTAATAAGCAGATTGGGTGCCCAAAAAATTCACAGTTGCCATCCTTGGTCGCTGGGTTTTTTTTCCTTAAAGCAAGAAGTAACATTGTAAAGACACAAAAAAATTTTAAAATTTCATTTTAATAATGGATATTGATTTAGAATTTTATAAATTAGCATCATCTGTTTTAGACTCTTAAATTTCAAATGATGTTTCTATGAGACGAAGATGAAAATGTGAGGAAGGGAGGAGGTGGGGCAAAGGGGGAAGTGCTCCCCACTAGGAATACAGAAATAGTATGAATGGTGGCAGTAGGAGCTACCCTCTGCATGCCTCCACTTTTCATTCATTCTTTTTTTAAGATACTATTTTTAATACTTAATATGGGAAGTAATTAATTAATTTAAATAAATTTAAAAAATTTATTAAATTAGTTATTTATAATAAATAGGTGTTATCTTTTCTAAAATATTTTTATTAATCATGTATATTAGCTAGTACTATTATTTGATAAAATTTTTAACATGTGTAACTATTACAAAAAGAATTACTTTAAAAAAATGATTAAATATGAAAGAAAAATAAAATTAGAGTCTTATATTAAAAATCAAATTAAAAGTTAAATTAATTCTCATATTAAAGACCAGAAGTAATAATTCATAAATTTAGGGGGAAAAAAAATCAAATGACTCAAATATAACCAATTTTGTCTTCCCTTTTCATGCTTCATGTGATCTATATAAAGTTATTGAAAGCGACTTCCCCTTCCTTTCCTTTCCTTCCTTTATTAGTATTATTTTTCTTATTAGTTGAAAAAGAAAAGAAAAGAAAAATATTGTTTTTCCTCTTTTATGTTGTTTATCCCCCTACATTCCTATTTCCTAATTTCCATTCTCCCAGTTATTTAGGAGGAGGATGACACTTGTCCCTATCCCACATAAATTAAGTCAAGGCTAACTAAGCTTTGGGAAAACACACCAAAATATGCCATCACTCTTTTGACAAGGTTGTGAACCTATTTTGAATGCACTAATAAATTAATTTAAATTATATAACAACATATTTGTAAAAATATATAATTTAAAAATATCAACAGGCAAGTTTGATGGGCCTACAATCTCAACCTATTTAATTTCCACTTATTTACCGCATTTCTTTATATTAGAAATCCAGGTTCAAATACAGCCATAAAAGTTACTCCTCTGGTCCTATTTATAAGGTACTTCCAATATGTTTCCCACAGACTAAGAAAACCTTAAATTTTATTAACTCTCATTTAAAATTTAATGAATTTTCAACTTTATCCCTATTTAATATACATTATACCTCATATAAATAAAGTCAATACAATAATAAATGAGGGGTAAAATTGTACATTCATATAAAACATTTCTTTCAGTGCTCTATAAAGGGACCAAAAAATACATTCTCTCTTTGCCTTATAAATAGGACTAGAGGAGTACATACTGAAAAGAAAGGAATTTAACTTATTTAAGTCCTTTGAATTGAAAATTGCTACTACTTTCGGTACTTAATACAAAACTAGTTGACTAATTTGAAGAGACTAAAAAAATTAGTTAAATTAGTTATTTATAATTAATAGGTATTTTTTTTAAAATACTCTTTCCAATCATATTTATTAGCTAAAAATACTCTTTAATGAAATATTTAATATATACAACTGTTACAAGGACATTCTTAAGGGAAATGATAAATATAATAGACAAAGGGTCCGTTTGGAATAGTTTATAAGTAACTTACAAGCTGTTTTTTAATAGTGATTTACAGAACACAAGGCAAGCATGTGAGAGAAGTTTTGTCTTGACTTACGTGAAACATGCTTATAGGGGATTTCCACTGCTCTGCCAAACAAGGCCAAGGTGAATTCAGATCTTATATTTAGAATCAAATTAAATATTAAACTAACTCTTATGTTAAGCATCAAATGTAGTATTAAAATTGTGAGAGATTTAATGAAAATGAAAATCCGTAAGTGGACTTTTTTATATTTTTATATTGACGATTTATTAATAACATATTTACAACTAGCTCTTAGAAATTTACAAATGGAATATATTACAATCTCAACTTTTTTTTCAGATCTAAAAAGAGAGAATTGCCGTAAATTTTTAGTGAGAAAAATGATAATAAAACAATCCTGTACTAATAATTTTTATAATAAAAACTAATAACTTCTCATCCACATAACTGCTATGCAGGACATGGGATTTGCGGCTTGCTTAGACCATAGTTATAATTGATTTATTTTAAAATTGATAGCCTTGTCACACGCATAATGGCAATCGCATGTATGGGATTCAATTTTATAGTAAAATTACATAAATGTCCTTAATTTAAAAAAAGTGAAATGATGACAACAATTTAATAAATAATAACTTTATTTTTCTAGTAAAAGGTAACAACTTTAATATATCAAAGGATAATAACAATTAAGATAATGACAACTAATTTTACCACTTAAAAAAATTAATTCCAGAATAATGAATAACTTCATGGAAATTAAGTAATTAGGACAATTTCAAAAAGGTACCACTTAAATTTTGAAATTCTAAACTAAAAATTTATATAAAAATGTGTTGTCATTTGTTTGCTTTTCTAGTATAATCAATTGTTATTAAAACGTGGGAAGCAAGACTGATTTGATATTTAAAATTCAAGTAGTAATTTTTTTGGGTATTTCCTAAATAATTTTTGAGTAGGATTTCATATTTGTTTTCATATTCATATACTCCTCCGGTCCTTAATATAGGACCCAATTCTTGAGTTGGTTTTGGTCCTAAATATAAGACCCATTTCTCATATTTATCAACTTTCTCTAAATTACCCTTGTGAATACTCCCTCAACCATAATCAAGTAAAAGAGGGAGAGAAGGTATTAAGAAAGATGATTATGGTGTTTTAGGAAAAATGTGTCACTTTTCTTATAATTAACTAACTTACCTAACTTCCTTAATCTAATCAAATTAGTTAAATGGGTCTTATATTAAGGACCGGAAGAGTATATATATATATATAGAGAGAGAGAGGGGGGGAGGGGGGGTGTGCATGCATGGAAACATAATGGACTGCTCTCCGGACCTTGTTACCTGGAATGTTTGCCCCTAAAAGCAACCCCGTCGCTATCCTCCTTCCCCAAACCCAATCATTCTTTCTCTCTTAAATTAATTTATCAATTATTTAATAACTACCCTATCAAATTATACCAACACAAACCAACAAACTAATCTCATATGCTACAATAATAGCGTTAATACTTTGCACTATATCATTATATACAACATGATAAAATGTCACATAATAAGATTACATTAAAGCATATTTTTATTAAAAAAATCCCCATTTTAAGAGATGATTTGTTTGTGAGAGATAATGACACAAGTGGGACACATCAAATAGATACTACTTGTGTCTTTATTTCTTTTCTGCTGGAAAACAAAATCATGAAATTGTATAGATTCTATTAATCTTCTTTTATTTTATTTTTATTCCTCTCTCTCTATATATATGTGTTTTAATTGTTATTTGTGCTTTTATTTATTAAATTAAATATAAAACTTGCATCTCTATGCTACAAGCATCTCATTCAAACACAGAAAATAAAGGACAAACAATTTAGTTTGATTAGATATAAATCAAAACTCATTTGATAAACAAGTATGTTAAGTTGAAGAATTATTGGAAAGAGGGTGACTTGGAGTTGGAGATGAATTAATGCTTTATTTTGAGAAATAATAATTTTAATGATATGAAATCACAACAAAACCTTCAATAGTAATAATCATTTTAAAGTTTTAAGCATCGGTAGTGACTTTGAGATCATTAATTATTTCACTATGAGAATAAATAACTTTAATTATATAAATGATAAAAAAATTCTAATAATATAAAGTAGTGACTAGTTCATTACTGAAGGCTTTATTATCACTTCATATAATTAAAGTTATTACTTTTTAAGGTGAAGTAGTCATTAATTTATAAGTCGCTCTGTTGGGGAACATTTCACCGTAGGGGGAGGTACTCGTGCAATGGTGAACAAAGCGGAAACAGGTATGTTGGCTTGACTACCGTAAACATTGGTAAGAATCCAATACCGGAAGAACCTAAAGTCCCGTTTAGTAGGAAACATTAAAAATTAGAAATAGGAATTACGATTGGCATTAAAAAAATCTATTAAAAAAATATTTTTTTATAAGAAATTATTTGTTACATGGAATTAGAGAAATCCATAAAAGTGAGACTGGAGAATACTACTTCTCATATATATGGGTTTGGCTAACCTATGTAACAAGTAATTATTAATACTAAATATTATTTTAATATTTTTATAATTATAATTCTAATCTTTATCTCTTATTTTTAATACTTTGGACGAATCAGGACTTAAGAGTTCCTCCGCAAGGTTTGTCCACGGTGGGCGAGTCAAGACCTATGATCAAGTCGAAAAACGGGCGTGTTGATTGCGCTTGATTAGGCGATGAGGACCGAGATGATCGTTCGCTAAAAAAGGCCTTGTCTCGAGTTGCCAGACTCACAAAGCGTTTCTTTGACACTTGTTTCTAACGCCATTTCATATAATTAAAGCTGTTATTTCTCAAAATGCAATAGTGGTTGATTTTTAAGTCGCCGCTGACTCATAAAACTTTAAAATAGCAGTTGTTACTACTATTTTCTAAAGTGAGGTAGTCATTCATTCACAGGTTATCTACTTATCCTTTTTTCAATAAATTTTTTATTTTTGGAGCTTTAGCTGTTTATTGTTAACGAATGGTGGAAAATTTTTTTTAAATGAAAGAATATGAGTAATATGATATTTTGCAATAAAAATTTAAGAAAAATTAATAAAAATAACTGTTGAATTTTAAAATTTCAGTATTAATTATTACACTTGTAAAGAGAATTATATTCGAAAATAAATAAAAACACACTTTTATAGTAATTTTAGATTTAAAATTTTAAAATTTATCCATTATTTTTTTTGGAGATCCTTTCAAATCTTTATGCTAAAGAAGTCAGAAAAACTACAAGGAAATTAGGCCATTTGATAATCCTACGACATGATATGGATATTTCAGAGGTGTTAGGTTCTAAACAACTTAATTTCGTCCTGACATGAGTTGTATATGCCTCCGCCGAATATAGGCCGCCCCTCCTGCATTGAATGGATCAGGTACAGGTGAATTAATTGCAGTCAAACTCCATTTATTATAGGCACAATTAGATGTGGACCCCACATGAATTAACATGGCTCGTCTAATTAAATAACGCAGTTACATTCTTTCAGTCAGTAGGGAGGATGGATTATTCTGTAATAATAATAGAACAGAGGGCTTGACTGCTAGTTACTGTCTTCCAATAGAATAATACTCCCTCCGTTTCTTATTATAAGAGACGAATAACCGAATTACGTTGATCAAAAAAGCAGTTAAAATTAGTTAAGAACAATCAATGTGTAAAAAATATAATTTCTTTTCCAAAAATGCCCTCATTAATAAGGAGAGAGAGTATGAGAGAGAATAATTAAATTATTGAAAGAAAGAGAAGGGGAATGGAGAGAGAGTGTGAGTTGAAGACAATAAATATGGATAAAATAGGAAATCAACACAAAAAAGTAGAGACAACTTTTAAGTGTCTCTTATATATAGGAACATGCCATAAGCATCAAATGTCTCTTATAATAAGGAACGGAGGGAGTAATAATTACGAGCAATGTTGAAATAAGGAAAAAAATAATCATATTGTAACCGGAAAAAAAAATCATATTTGTGACATTATGACTAATACAATATTTGGTTCCTTAAGTTTTCATAAATTTTGATTTCAGTTCTTCAAGTTTTAAATTATGAGTTTTGATTAACAAAATGGTCCAGTTATTCATTAACTTGTAGGGACCAATATTTTAGGCGGAAAAAAACTTAAGAGATTAAAACCTATAATTTAAAACTTCATGAACCAAAATCAAAATGAAGGCAAATTTAAGAGACCAAAAATTATTAGTAAACTTCAAATACAAAATCCACATAGCTAGGATTGGGCAAAGGCAGTGTCAAAATGAGAGCCAAAACAAAACTCCACATCTCACGTGATTACTTTGTTAATCTTGATTATTGACTTGCCACCTCTTCCCCAGTGTTTGGGTATTTAAGCTCACTAATGCATTCTTCTATGGTCAAGCCTACAGTTTTGGTACAATTTCTACGGAAAAAAAAGTGCATAGTTCCATTTATTGAATCACCAATATCAATGCATTTATAAAAATGTCAAAGGATTTTTTTTATCCTTAAACTACTCTCACGAGAATGCTGGTATTCTAAACCATCAAAGGGTGAACTGTTACCTTCAAACTTAACAGAGTGGTGCATTGTACCCCATACCATTAAATGATAGTAGATAACATTATGAGTAACTTTCACAAAGGATCTATTCTAGTTGCCATCAATCAAGTTACTAGCTTGACCTTTTAAGGGTTATTTGAAACTGCTTATATCAAGTGCTTATAAGTATATTCTCACAAATTGAAATAAAACTCTCCTCATACATAGTTATTTGGTATTTTGTAAATCACAATAAAGAAATAAAACTCTCCTCACACAGGTATTTTGTAAATCGCAATGAAAAAATATTTTTAAAGGACCCTATCACTATTCCAAACTAGCATTAGATTTTATTCTTCATGTCAGCTGCAAGGAACTTGCTTTTAATTTTAAAGGTTAAGAGGAACAGTTTTCTCCTTGCTTTTTTTTTTTTTGGCTAATGTCTAAATTTCAATTCAAATACGCTATGTATAAAAGATAAATTTAATCATCCGATATTACATTGCGATAAAGGTCAAAAATAAATAATATTGGGAGAGAAACATCAAATTTTTAACCAGTCCCTATGGAGTCCATGTAACATTGGTCATCTGCTAATAAAGGTTGAGTCCTTTCTTAGAGGGTGCCAAAGTAATTTTTGTACCTCTGAGCCAACCCAAACGTGCCCAAAGTGCCTCCAGTGTGAAGCATCACCACCTCTGGTCCTCCTTTAGCTTCTTCGTTACACAGACGCGTAGCCATTTCCCAAGCAGCCAGAGTGTACACAGGATCCACCAGAATCCCAGTTTGTCGCGCAACTTGCTGGCATGTTTGCATTTCCCCTTCCAAAACCTTTCCAAACCTAGAATTTGCAAGTGTTTGTACATAATAAACCTTAAATCGATACAAACTTACCAAAAAAGGAAGTGCCACAACAACTGTTTAAGTGGGAAGTGTTCTTGGCCCCAGAATCTATTTCCTCTGCGATAATTAAAGTAATTGTATAATATGGAATTACTAACCCTTTTCTCTTGTTTTTATTTTGGGTCTATCGTGAAATAAACTAAACTCTGCAGCGCATTCTCCTATGCTCTATGGATACTGTTGTAATCCCCCTAATGATTTAAGTCTACAAAATAGGAATCCCTTCTGAGACGACAGTGTTTCTCTCGGCCTTTGCTTTCTCTCCTAAGATATATCAACTATGCATTGCACAGAGCCCCATAGAACAAGTCCTACTTATAAACAGTGCGAAACAGTGTGATTTCCTATAAATTTAGTAGGCACACAGATAGATTCAACAAAGAAATGAATAATGAAGAGCAGTTAATGTAAAGAACGAACCTTGGTACAAAATCACATTATTGGGCGCGACTCTTTCTGAATACATAACTACATCATTATTAGGATATTAACTTCTTGGTAACTCTTTAGTAGTGAATGTTTACTCCCTTAATTCCTCAGTTTCAACAATTTCACTTTCATGGATATTGATTTTGACCCATGGCCTCCGTAAAAAATTTATGAACAACCACCATAACTGCTCAAATTAACTGTTTAGTGGTGGATTTCTGTTAACGACAGCATATTAACATTTCACTGATCGAATTAAAGAATCTGCAATTTAATGTGTAGCACTCTCAGGCAAAAGGAGCCGAGGAGAATTGATGCAAGGTTAAATCGCCATACAGAATGACCTTTTGAAACGCCTTCATCATTGCTGTCCTTATAGCAAATTTTCTATTTAAGATGCTTTTGCTAACTAGTATGCATCGAAGACCCTATTAAGACGGTACTTGGCAGAAACGCTAGACAAAAACCACCACCGTTAAGATAATAGTAGATAAGTCTATCACACTTACTTTCTTGGACGGAATCGTTCCACCCAATGCACAATTCTGGCATCCTCTTTGTTCGCACTGTGGTCAATAAACTGAACATTAAAATGCTTCTTAAATTCAGAAACTAATCGTTCTTGCTTTTCTCTGTATGCATCAATTGTGTCAGCCAGCATGACTGCATAGACCTCCCATGGGAATCTGCATGGAAGCAAAAACAGAGATTGCAACGAATCAATATTGTAAAATTATTCAAAAATATTCTCTTCAAATAAAATGGCAAGCTATATAAACCAAAACACACCCCAAGCATCGAGCTGCGAGTCCTAAACCAATAGCTGTTGTCCCAGTACCAGCATCCACAACAAATCTTAAGGCCCTTCTTCCAAATAAATGATTCTCTGACAAGTATTGCGCTAACCGAATAACACCTTCACAAGGAAAGAACAAGTTATTGGTTTATTGCAATAGCCATCAAATTTTATCAAACTTTGGCAAGAGTAACACCACAAAAGCATGAATTCCAATTCCAACGATACAAGATATATAATAATATAATGCCCTTAATGAGGTAAGTATATGAAAATGTGAGTTGTTTACCACGGCCACTACAATTCTCCATGATACTACTCATCAATAACAGGCATTAATTGTTGACAAGTGTGGTCAACAACTGAACCATGTGAATGTACATATTCAAATCTACTTGACTTTCTCCAATAGCCATTCATATTTATTGAGTACATTACTTTACGAGATACTCTTAAATTATAGTCTTTTCCTTAGTTTTGAAAAAATTACACTTTCGTCTTTTGACATTAAAAAAGTGCAGCGCATTGACCTCTTCTGCAATAACAACTAAGCCAAATTTGACAAAAATAGCAAACACCCTTATACTTATCACTTCTACAATCTATAAATAATATAAAAGTTGTGTACTAAGACACAGCTTCTAACCAGTTCATGGGACCCACTTTTTTCACCTGCTTCTTTTGCTATTTTTACAAATTCACTATGTCTTTTTAGGGTCCCCGTGCATTTACACCAGGCTTCCCTCTGGTTAAATATGTATCTGACCATAATAGAGGAGAAAATTGAGTAATGTAGGCATCTCTTAGGGAAGGGAATAGTAATTTACCCTATTTACAAATATGACCAACATAATATTTAAAAAAAAAAAGGGTCATCAAGGCATATACATAGAGTTACTGTGGAACTGGAATCAGGCTTAATGCAGGCTCTATCTGAGTCTTTACCTAACCAAAAAAGAAAATGGTCTGAAAATACGCATGCCTACTTGGAGACTGTTTCATTCAACAAAAACGGCTCTCATCATTACCTAGTAGAGCTACAGATTCAGCTGCACCTTCATTGATTATTAAAATCGTTTTTGGATGGTTTCTAGCATATCTACTAGCATCAATTTCTGCTAATGTTGGAGAAGTAGACAAGCCAATGGTTGAGGCTTCAACAATATCATTTAACCATACAATAGAATCGTTGTCACCAGCCACCAACTTGGCATGGTTCTTCAGCATCTCTTCACGGTTGGCATAAATAGATCTTGGAACATATGTCACATTTCCATATATTGTGGACATCAAGTTATAGCCAGTCAAGATATCAGGTTGCTCCCCTCGCAGAAGCAAATGTGATTTGATTCCTCTCTCGGCACAAAGAGCAGCTGCAACAAGATACGCAAATCATGATTTGGGATTATCCTTGTAGTGTTAATTTCATCCAAAATTTAAATTTCATGTAATTCTAAAAATTCAGTAAAATTTTATGCCATAGCCATACAAATACCTACCAACAGCAGCTGTATGAGCACTGTGACAGCCTCCACATGTGACCTAGAAAATGTGTTAGTTGAGTAGTTGATCTTGGACTGGCCAGAAGAGGGTTGGATCTTGGAGTTCCCCATGATTAAGAACTTCCAAGGCTAGAATTATTTGTTCATCGAGTAATTTCCCAAACAGATTGGGAATTTGAACACTCAGCACGACACTCAAGTTAATACCCAATCTAACTTCACCAAAGAAATATCTGATTTATCTATTCACTAGTTAATCATTTGATTCAATATTGTATAGAATATTTGTAACAAGACACTCTAGACCACATTTCTATAAGAGATAGAAGAGCCAATCCCATTCTTGATGTTACTCTTTCGAACTCTAAGCAAAAACTACAATATTCAAGAAATCATCAAATATGAGTGATATGATGCAATACATTCAAATATTCAATAAAAGAAGAAAAAGAGTGAAATAACATTTATGTGGAAAAATTCCCTTACAGAAGCAACAAAATGAACTCTACCGCACCAAAAAAGGGTCAAACATAGATCAGAGAAAAGCATTTAAAGATGCATTTACTATTTTGAAGGATAATCTCACCACATCCGTGACGGAAAAATCTTCAAGTAGAGGAAGTACCCCATCTAGTTTTCTTGCTTTATTGCCATTAATTAATGGGTGCAACAAATCATCCCGCACAATATAGAAGTATCGATCTCCTTTATCCATCTCCCTTAAGTCATCATTGAAAGAAGGGTTAGTGCGTAAAAAGACACTACAATCATGGGATTTGTCTCTTTGTATTACTTGGTGAACTTTCGTTTCAGGGCTGAGCAAAGTCCATCTTCTGCAAAGTAATTTTCCCATAAAATCTTCATTGCAGAGCTTCAGTTTCGAAAAGACCTGCTAATGGGTGAAAATATGATTAATAAAACTCTCAGGCAGCTCATCCATCTTGCCAAGGAATTAAATACAGGTGAAATAGATAGAATGAAAAGCTTAATATGTAGTAAAGCAAGCTTCATGACATGCAATGAAAGCAGATATAGAGGCAAGTAACTAAATGCATATGTGGCGATATTGACTTTTACAAAGAACAAACATAACGCAATCAAGGCTAACATTTCGGACAGGACGAGCAGTTAGGGGAGAGATAAGGAGAAGGAGAGTCCATTCCCCCAAGTTATAAACTTTTGCAACCATTGTCCCCTGTGACACTACGAATGGCGTAGGACTCTACTTTTAACAACGCTTCGGAGAGTTTTTCTTACCTTTTACCAGTACATTTTTCAGCTAGACTAGACCTTTTACGAGGTACTAAAGAAAGTTAATTGAATGGACTTCTAAAGCAACTAGGTAGATTGAGATTGAGAGTTTAAGGAACCCAAAAAAGCAAGGTTGAGTAGGCCTAGTTGAATTTCCAGCCATACTCGTTTCGCAATGCCCTGATCTTACTTCTCGTTGGGAAATTTCACTAAACAACAAACCAAAGAGCATGGGTTTTATCTCACATCCAAATGTGGGAAACACGATTCACATTACCTGAAGATTGCTGGAATAAATTCCGCTTCTCATAGCCACGGCGAAGCTCTGTATCTGTCTTGCCTTTGAAACTTCATATTCCAACCCCGCCGGGCCGCCAACACCACGATGATACTCGAAGCAATTTCGGGTGAGGGAAATCGAATTCGAAAACCGAATACGCACCATAATATTTACTCTAATATTATTGTTAAATAGGAAAACCATATTGGAGGTACTTATTTTTTTTTTTAATTTTTAATTTGGTACCTATGTGTTTTTTTGTTCTTAACTAAATCTTTAATTTTGTTCTATTAACATCATTAATCCTTATGTAGGGACTAAAAATATCAATAGAACAAAGTTATAAGAGCTAATGTTGCTAAAAAGATAAAATTAAATGTTTAATTAAAATGAAAAAACATATAGGTACCAAATTAAAAATTAAGAGAAAGTATAGGTACCTTCAATATGGTTTTCTCTTTTAAATATAATCAAATAAACCCCACTCATTTAACCCGCGGGTCAACTCACCGTCACATGAAAATTACCATAATACTGTTTTGGTTCTTAATATAAGACCTAATTGTTAAATTAATTTTAATCCTAAATATAAGACCTATTTCTTATATTTATCAATTTTTTTCTAACTTATTCATATAAATACTTCTTCAACCATAATTAAGTAAGTGAGAGAGAAAATATATTAAGAAAGTTGATTACAGTGTTTTAGAAAAAATATGTCATATTTGTTATAATTAACTAACTTCCTTTATCTAATCAAATTAGTCGAAAAAGTCTTATATTAAGAACTGAAGGAGTAGTACAATTGGATATTTAATATAAAAGCTAATTTAACATTCAATTTAATTCTAAATATAAAACTCTAATCCACTTTATCTTTCTTATTTATTTTTTTTAAAGTAGACTTGTAGTAATTACACATGCAAAATGTTTAATTAAATGGTAATTCTAGTTAATATATATAATTAGTCAGAGCATTTTAGAAAATACAACACATATTTATTACAAATAACTATCTTAATTAATTTTTTTTAATTTATTCAAATTAGTCAACTAACTTTTACATTGAGAACTGAAAGTAGTAATATTTTAATGGGCAATTTTGCTCTGAAAGCTTTTAGCTAGTAACGCTTTAAATTTTTTTTGTTCAGCATGGTTTTGGAACTTTCAAAAAGTAGCAATGTTGCCTCCATCCTATTAAAAAATTAATGTTAATTATTACTCCTCCGGTCCTTAATATAAGACCCAATTTTTGAGTTGGTTTTGGTCCTAAATATAAGACCCATTTATCATATTTATCAATTTTCTCTAAATTACCCCTATAGATACTCCCTCAACCATAATTAAATAGAAGAGGGAGAGGAGGTATTAAGAAAGATGATTATGGTGTTTTAGGAAAAATATATCACTTTTCTTATAATTAACTAACTTACCTAACTTCCTTAATCTAATCAAATTAGTTAAATGGGTCTTATATTAAGGACCGGAGGAGTAATATTTTTAATATTAGTAAAAGGTCAATACCAAAAAAAAAAGTGTTTTCTGGTGGTTCCAAATAACCGCTATTAAATTATACATTTGTAGTGGTTATACAAAAACCGTTATTAACATGCAATGGTTTGATTGTAAGGATAGTGTTAGAAGCGGTTTTTTGTGCATTAATAGTGATTTTTTTAATACCGCAACAAAATTATGGTGCGTAAGTTTCTCTCTACGGGAACAATTGTAGAGAAATTTTACATAGGGTCCAAAAAAAAAACGACTAAAACGCAGATGACACACATTTTTTGTGGCTCCGAGTAAACTGCTACAAATTTCCAAAACTTTTGCAACAATTTTGTTTGAACCGCTGTAAACGTAATACATTTGTAGCAGTTTTCTTATAACCACCGCAAATTTAAAAAATATTTGTAGTGGTTTTGTCAGAACCACTGCAATTACAACGGTTTTATGAAAGCCGCTACAAATGCAGCGTTGAGTTAATCAAAATATCAGTTAATAAAATATTATATTTGCAGCAGTTTTGCCAAGAACCACTGCAAATGAAAATAACTTGCAATGATTTTATGAAAAAACCACTGCAAATGTCTTTTATTTGTAGTGGTTTTTTGAACCGCTACTCAAATTTTTGCTAATGTCATGTATTTATTATAAACACCCCCTCTCTTACTTCCTATTTGTTCTTTCCCCTTCTCATTCTTCTTTCCCATCTTTCCTTATTTCTTCCTCTCTTTTGCTGCGTTAGTTTGTTAGAGGTTAAAAAATGGAAAATTTATTATTTAATTTTATTTCTTATTTACATTTATTAGGATACTTATATATTCTTTTAATTTTTTATTTCTATTGTGGATTCTTATCACAAGACAAATATTCATCCTTCTATCTTCTAAAAATTTATTACCCAATTATAGATATATATTTAAAAATTATTTCTCACATATTTAAATAGTTTTTATGAAAAACATATTTAAATAAATAAATAAATCAAAATATAAAATTACATATATAAGTAACAAAATAGATAAATAACAAATAATAATTTAATAATAATGTTTTAAAAAAAATATGTGCATTTGCAGTGGTTTTAGGAATCGTTACAAATGCCGTTCTAAAGAACCGCTACAAATTGAGTACTTTATTGTCATCTTTGACTAAAATTTGTAGTAGTTTGTAGTGATTCTGACAACTGCTGCAAAATTTTGTAGCAGGTTTGACTATATTTGCAGCGGTTCTCAAAATTGCTACAAATGCATTTTTAACGGTTAAAAACGCTGCAAATGTGCAAAAATAACGGTTGCAACACACCTTTTTTTTTTTGGTAGTGGGCAATGTTATTCTATTTTAACACTTCTATCTATTCTAACATTTAACACTTCTAGGAAATCTTGAACCCACACTTTTAGAGCAACATTGCTTTAGGTGAAAACTTTTAAAATTTGTAGCAGTTTCTGACATGTATTTGTAACGATTCGGACAACCGCTGCAAAATTTTGCAGCAGGTTTAACCATATTTGCAGTGGTTTTTTATAACAATTGCAAAGTACTTTTGTGACACACATTTTAGTAGCGGTTCTCAAAATTGCTACAAACGAACCGCTACAAATACACAAAAATAATCGCTGTAAAACATTTTTTTTTGTAGTGGGTAACGTTATTCTATTTTAATAATTCTATCTATTCTAACGCTTTAACACTTTTAGGAAATCTTGAACCCACTCTTTTAGAGCAACATTGCTTTAGGTGAAAACTTTCAAAACAAATTTATATGTTAACCCAATTTTAAAATTTTAATTAATAGTACATTTGGTCTTTTAATATAAAAGTTAATTGACTAATTTGAGTAGATTAAAAAAATTATTTAATTAGTTATTTGTAATAAATAAGTGTTATCTTTCCTAAAATATCATTGTTAATAATATGTGTTAGCTAAAACTATTATTTGACGAAATATTTAAAATGTGCAACTACTATAAAGATTATCAAGAGAAAACAAAGTATATTAGAAATCTTATATTTAAGACCAAATTTAATGTCAAACTAACTTTTATATTAAAGACGATTAATTATAAATTAATTTCAATTAAGCTATTGACAATACCTATCTTTTATAACTTATTTTTCCCTCCTATATTTGTTCCTCTCAGGGCCTGTTTAAGAAGACTTAAAAAATTTCTTATAAACACATTTCACGTAAATCGAGACAAAGTTTCTCTTACATGTTTCGTATTCCGTAAATCACTATTAAAAAACTACTTATAAACTGTTTCAAATGGGCGCTTGGTCATTTGCGTGTTTTGAGCACTTGTGCTTATGGTTTATTGGTTCTTAATTTTTTTACTCTTCATTTACATTTACATTTTAATTATTATTAATTATATAATTTTTTGTATTTCAGGTGAATGAAGATATAAGAGTGATGATAGAGGGGTGGAATAAGATTGTGATTTGTGAAACAAAAGGTAAGCACATGAAAGACATCTTATCATGATTTATAAAAAAATTCTTATGAACACATATTTGTCGCATATCCAAAATTTTTATTTTTATTCTTTTGGCGCGGACACCGAGTCAACTCCGAAATGCGTCGGTTGATAGAAGCTCAAATGCGTGTAGGGTTTTTCAAGGTTTTTCTCTCTTTCCCTTGGAGGAAAACATTGGCGCAGCACTAACAGGCTCGCTCAATGTCTCATCACGCCACCTCCGGCATAACGCCGGAATCTCTATTGGCGTCGGGTCGGAGTTCGGAGAAGCTAAGCCTGCCGTCACTGCAATCTAAAATGAAGTGTGACCCTGAAGGATACGAGTCTGAGCTAGTCCTTCTCTACAACCAATTCAATTCGTCGTTGGAACTCTTTCAGCAGCAAGCGGCGATGAGTTTCACCTCTATTAGTGGCATTGGTAGCGACTCCTCCGTAGCCAAAGACCTCGGTGACAGGGCTATGTTCTTGGCTCACGTCACTCCCTTCTATCCTACGCATCTTGCTGATTTCCCCAAGAAGCTGGCGGATTTGCTTCACTCTGCCGGAAGCACGCTACTTTCTGGGCTTCGGTGTCACCTGACGCAGGCTCTCATCCTCCTCGTAAATAGACAGGTATGCTATCAATTGGCTTTACGATTTGCATGAGATATTCTGGCCGAAGACTGAAAATTGCTAAACCTTTCATTAATTTAGTTTCTTATCGTCGGATATAACACGACAGACTTATAATTTAAAAATGTAGTGAAGAAATACTTCATTATGTTGTATCGAAAATTTTGTGAATATCTTGTCAAGGCGCTTATTGAGTTCCCCGCCATGTTAACCATTATATTTGCCTATATAATCCCCAAGAAATATGTTTATTGTTGATGTTATTTTACAGTAAATGGAGAACTCTGACGTATTTAAATTTGAAAGGCTGGAACATGCCTCGCTATCAAATATGATTTTTCTTTTGCTTTGTATGTCAGATTGTTGATATTGGGGAAACACTTTCATTGTTCATGGATCTCCAAACCCTTGATGACAGAACGTTAAGAAAGTTGGCGTTTGATCATGTTGTTCATAGCATTAGGCGCATGAATCAAAAACATAAAAATGAAGCCAAGAATCGAGCACTTCAAAATGTCTTGTTTGGGATGCTACAGGTTAGTGAACATTTAGAAGACTTCCTATCATCCGGTTCCTTATATGATTGGATGTCTTGTAACTGTGGATAAATTTTCACATTTTAATAGCAAGAAGATGTAGCAAGGGCTAAGCAAGCACTGATCACTCTATGTGAACTTCACCGGAGGAAAACATGGTTTGATGATAGAACTGCAAATGCCATCTGTACAGCTTCCTTTCATCCATCGTCAAGGTATCCATTTTACTAGGCGACTTTTTTGTAATTTTATATCTGTCATGGAATTCATGTTTTAATATCTGTATTTCTCAGGATCATGATAGCTGCTTTGTCATTTCTTTTGGATTATGAGAAGATTGAAAATGATGAAGACAGTGATGATTCTAGCAGTGAAGATGAATCATCTGCACAACCTCAAGTTCTCCTCAGTAAGGAGGCAATTTACAAGGTCAGGTGTGCACTTAAGGAATAGATTAACCACTGAATTACTGATTGATAATTTTATGTAAGTGGATAGCAGATATTGTTGCCAAACTAACTACACTCGTCCATGTGCGCATGCAGAACATACTTCATATAAATTGATGTGAAAGATCAAAGATCCTACAATTTTAATTTTGCCTTTTCTTATTTCTTTTGTGCGTTGTGAAAATTGTCTTGGAGCAGGACAATCTACTCGAAGCTTGCATTTGAGTTGCCTAATTGTTGGTATCTTTATGAAAAAATTCAGGCACACCACAAAGGTACAGTAGCTAGCAAGAAAAAGAAGAAAGCTAAACTGCAGCGTGCCATGCGAAGCTTGAAAAGACAGCAACGCATGTCCTCTGGAAACAAGAATACCACTAATTATTCACCACTTAATCACCTGAAAGATGCACAGGTTTGCCCATTTTATTATCACCATTATTAATCCCTTCTGCATTTGGATTTTGTTCCACTGGATCAAGGACATCACTGTCACATGTGGCATGCAGGGTTTTGCTGAGAAGTTGTTCTCTCGCCTTCAAAACTGTAATGAACGATTTGAGGTGCATCCTCTAACTATAATTAAACCAACACTCCTCTGTTTTTATGATAAGGACACTTGATCCCCCCCCCCTCCCACAACCCCAAAAAAAAAAAAAAACTTGTCTTCTGAATTATTCGTAAAGATTCCACTTCCAATGATTTCTACTATTTACTTTTATGATTTCAGGTTAGGATGATGATGTTGAAAGTGATTACTCGAACAGTTGGACTTCACCGATTGATTTTACTTAATTTATATCCTTTTCTTCAGAAATATGTTCAGGTACCATATATGATAAATCCGTTTTAAGTTGATAATTTATCCATCCCTGAAATGTGACTAAATCTGCATTTTGCAACCAGCCACATCAACGAGATGTCACAAATTTGCTTGCAGCAGCAGTACAGGCTTGCCATGATATGGTATACTATAATTTTTTTAATCATTATGAAATTATTGTTGTAAATTTTAATTAATAATTTTGCTCATCAGCTGCTGACTCTCCTTATTCCTCTTCCTCTGTTTTCTTTCATCTTTGTCATTCTGTCTTTCACTGAAGCTGTTGTGTTGTAAGCAGGTTCCTCCAGATGCAGTCGAGCCCTTGTTTAAACAGATAGTAAATCAGTTTGTGCATGACCGCTCACGTCCAGAGGTATTCTTGGTCCTCTTAACTGTATAATTCACTATATAATTCATTGTCATGAGACGGGTGCCTTACTTGGCTCGATGTTGCTAGGCTATTACTGTTGGATTAAATGTGGTGAGGGAGCTATGCATGCGCATGCCCTTGGTGAGTATCCCAATCTCTTGTTTCAGATATGTTCTCTTTCTGCTGTTTCAATTTTTTAATGATATCCCGGGTGCTGCTTTTAAATTTCTTAATTTTTTCTTCTGTTCTACACAATGGTATCAAAGTTAACCTTTTGCTTTTTGAATCTAGCTTATGACGGAGGAGTTGCTACAAGATCTTGCACTATATAAGAAGTCACATGATAAGTCAGTTTCAATTGCCTCCCGATCTCTGATTGCTTTATTCAGAGAGGTACTGCTACTTGGTTGTTTGGGCTTGGGCTAGTGCATGCACTTGCTTTTTGGCCATTCAATCTTTTAATATTGTTCTTTTGCAGGTTTGTCCTTCACTACTTATAAAGAAGGACCGTGGGCGGCCTATTGACCCTAAGGCAAGACCAAAAGCCTATGGAGAAGTTAGTGTTGCAGCTGATGTTCCTGGTCTTGAGTTGCTACAGACTCTTGACAGTGACAATGACCAGGAGGACGATGATGCAGATGACTCTATACTTAGTGGCTTTGGCAGTGATGGAGAAAATGGTAATGAAGAGAACCAAGTGACTGGTGATGATGTTGGAAGTGAGGATGATGTTGCAGATGGTAGTGATGTTGGATCAGAAAATGTCGATAATGAAACTGAAGATGAAGAGGACAATCTCGAAGACAATGAAAAGGTTGATGAAGATGATGGTGAGGGTATGGAACATGATGATAGTGATCTAAATATATCTAGTGATGCTGAACTATATGCATCTGGTGATGACGATTCTCTTAGATATGGTGGTGATGACGATTCTCATACATCTGGTGATGATGAGAGCGTTGATATAAAGAGTAAGAGTAATCAACCCTCGGACAAAAAAAGGAAGTTTACTGATTCTGGTGAACAACTCAATGTTGGTGATGCAAGTCTTCGAGCTCTGAAGAAATTAGCCAAAACAGATGGAATACTTTCTAATGAGGACTTCCAAAGGATCAAGGAGCTAAAGGTTTGTGTTTTTCTTTTTTTAACTATCAATTGCTCAGACAGTGGAATTCCTAACTTAAATATCATTTACACTATTTTCTATTATTTTGTTGGTTATCCACAGACAAAGAAGGAAGCTAAAAGTGCATTGGCTCAGCATGGGTTAGCAAAGTCTGCAGCGGTAAAGGTTGCAAGCTCTGATCAACTTAGTCGGAAACCTATGGATCCTGCCAGGCTTGAAGTAAGTAGTTCTGTCTTGTTCAGACTTCAAATTTTTTTTGCAGATGATCTCTAGCTGCAGGGCAAGCTGGAAAGAAAATGCAGTATTTTGGTTCAATAAGTTTGATGTCCGTTTCAATTTAATTGCCCTTTTAAATTTATGCCAATCAATTTGTTATGTGGTTTACATTATTTTTCAAAACCTGGATAATTCCTTAGGAGAATTGTTCACGAAGAAATGGGAGATTAATTTTTCTTTTCTTAGCTACTCCTGCATGGAGTTTGTTGCCAGATATAAATAACGGTCTATCAATTTTCAAGAGATTGATGGTTTTATTTGTTCTTGCTTCTTTGAGCATCAACATGGCTTCTGATGAGTTTCCCCTTAATGTTGTTTTGGCTGAATCCCTTTCTCATTGTTGCTTTAGGGTATTCATGCTAAACTCACGGAAAATAATGAGAACACTCTAGTATTTTAGTCAAAATTTTAGGACTAATTCGAAATACATTGTTTCTTCTCATTGCTATAGTATTTGTGAGGAGATATTATTTCTAGATCGGGTTCTGAAAAGGTGTTTCCCTTTATGTTCTATATTACATTTATTCTAACCACTCACATTCATCTTCTAGGTTCACGTGAGGAAAAAACTAAGCAAAGATGAAAGATTGGCATTGATTAGAGCAGGGAGGGAGGATAGAGGAAAATACATGGCTCGAGCAGCTGTCAAACAGAAAAAGGTATGTTGTTTTTTCACGCAATTCCTTCGGGGTCCTATTTTTGACTGTTGCTGTTTCCTTCTGGAGTTTCTGTGATTCACGTTTAATAGTCTTTGTAGCATGATCTTGTTAACTCTACTGCCGCCAAAAAAAAAAAAGGTTTTAGATCCTAGGCTCCAATGCTAAGGGTGACCAATATTTTATGTAAGAGGAAGCAACGATATAACCAAACCTCAATCATTTTGCGGTCTCATGGAGCTGCATTTATAAACTGATGCAGTCTTCTCTGGGGATGAGGGCAATGAAAAACAATCTATGGTGGAAATATTCATCTCGTGATAATTTCTAGCATAGAAAAGATTCTTTTTATTGAAAAAGATTTTCTTTGCATTAAAAAATGTCCAACAAAATATTCTCATTCATTTAAGCATTCAATTGGTTTGGAGTTACGTTACATAAGAAAGTTAACAAAATAGTTAAAAAGATGTTAAACTCTGCTTTTTATGTACATTTAAAATCTATATATCTATATAGTTGGCCAAAAGAAGTCTAGATATCTATATCTACACATAATATAAAATCTATAGTTTGTCTAAGTAATCACAAGCCATGAACAATGTAGTTCATCTCATCCTCGGTGTAAAGCATGGGTCCACAATCTAGTTTAAATTTGTATTTAATTTGTACATTTTCCATTTGAATAACCCCTTGAAGCCATACAAATTAATAAGAATTTTTTAAGGAAATGAACATTGAGTAACCTTTGCGTGCTCGCGATCCACACTTTGTTACCAACTCTTGGCATCTATTCAATGGTCCCTTGTAACCTTGCACATATATGTCTTCTCCCTTTTGCCTTATGTGATAGTTTCTACTTCTTCCTTCTGCCTTTTTATCACAATACCAAATGCCTTGTAATGGTTAGTGATTGACTCATTGACTGGCTTGTAAGGAAAAGTGTTTACTCAAAAGTTTCTTTTGACACATCCTTTGGGAAAATGGTTCGCTTGGGCTTTCTCTGGGTGTCAGCCAGTGGTCTTCTTTTGGGGGATTCTATTTCCAAAGAGATTGGAAAATCTTTGGAGCTGATGATTCTTTTACTTTTATTTTGAAAGGACTTCTTATCTTCATTAAAATATTTTGTCCCAAAAGAAAAGAGGCCTTGCTTGTTAGCTCAAACTAATCCTTGGGATATGATTAAAAACCCCTCAAAGCTGATATACAAACAGAAATTAGGCTTTGTTTATCTCGGTTTTTTTTTTTTTTTTGCAAAAAAAATTCTGATTGAAGGTACTGGGTCCATTTACCCAATTCAAGCACGTTTCTTCTTTGGCCATGGGTAAAAAATATATCCAAGTGCTATTTTCCGCTTTTTAAATTGGGATATGGCTGATTACATATTCTCAACCCTGCATTGGAAGTTTGAAGAACACCTTTAAAGCAACCATTCAGCTTTTCTTTCGTTGGGTATTTGACCTGGATCCGGGCTTGAATGTTGATAGGTTTTGATTTGTTTGTGAAGATTGCACCATTGCACCTCACAACACCATGTGTTGGGCGCTCTCTTATATGACTAATGTAGTCTCCAAAAAAAAGAAAAAGAAAAAGATCTTACTCCCTTAAGAAACCAATAAGAAGCGGGATGAAGAGGTATATTTTAATCTTCATTTCATTCCTGATATGAAAGGGGAAGGTGTAACTGCAATTGAAATATAGTTCACAAGATAGAAGGCTGACCATTGTCACATTGAGGTGACGCATGATTTGGCCTGTGTATAGAACTTAGTTTACAAGTGTTTTAATTATCAGTATTTCTAAATTATTGATATTGATTATTGATTGATTGTGTAGTTTTGGTTCTCCTAGAGAGAAATCATCATGAATGCATTTTAGTTTTGCTTCTTGATGCCTTAGAAGTTAAATGGGATAATTGATTGATTGTTGGTTGGTTTGGACAGACGGGTGGCTTGAGCAATCGCCAGAAAGAGCATAAGAAGAAGATGCCACTGGCGGCAAAGAGAGATAAGGCGGCGAAATCTCGTTTAGAGAAAAAGAAAAAGCACAACCGGTCTGGCAAACAGTTCCGAGGGAGGAAAGCCTGGAAATAGCCGCTCATATGCGCACACTTTATGAGCAATGCAGTTTTGTTTTTCATCTTTTGCAGCCATCTATGTCATTATCATAGGAGCTAAAAAATTCACTTGGGTTCTTTTTTCCTCCTCCTAGTATCAAAAGGAATGTAATGGAATGTAATATAGTGATGATGATAATTGGAATTGGAATATTTTTAATTTTCATATTTAATTTAATCATAATATAGGCCGAAAAAGACTAAATGACCCCCATGCTTTCCTTCCTCCACAATCTTCACTGTCATCTCAAACGCCGTGAGCATTCATTTCCAACCTATTATTTTCGCCTTGCATGGATCTGGTGGGTTCAGCCTTACAGATGAATAATTCCAAGTGTTTCTTATGAGAGTATTATTTTTTCTTACCCTAATATATTTGCAAAAGCAACCAAGGAACCTACGCTTCCCACATTGCATCTTATGAAGCGGGAAAAAGAAAACAGAATGATAAAGTAAACTGATAATTTCAAGGTTAGTTAAAGTTTCACTCATGATTTGGTGAATTTTTTTAACTTACCGTCACAAATAATATCTTCTATCTTGATCATTGAGGATACTTGTATTCTCTTGATCAACCTATCAATATCTCTCCCTCTAGGAATCTTTATCCAGAATCCCTTGCACTTTTTTTTTTTTCCCTCAACCAGAATCTAATAAAACCATTCTCAGATCAAATGTCAAAATTCATATCCTTCTAGAGAAATATGAAAAACCCAATCCTGCTATTGGTTTCATTGATACTAGAACCTACAGAATGATCATGAAACCATATCCTTCCTTATGAAGAATGGATTCCTTTCGATCAATATTTTGTCACTGCAGATTCAAAGTTATTCAAGATTGACTAGATTACATAGAGAAAGATTGGTATCCAATTCTTTTCAAGATGTGTTTTATGGGTTAAAGTTCTTGGAAGTGATGTCCCTAGGAAAGATATTCTCATTGAATTTGATACTTATTATCACACTAAAAATCTCCAGGCATTGCCCAGAGGAATCAGATATAAAATTTTTTTTAGTGCATATACCAAAATTCCTAGTCTATTTGAAATCCAACAAGCACTACCAGGATATGAAAACATTCGGGATCATCTTTTAAGTTTTATGTTGACAGTCATCAACAATTTTCTCATCCATTTCCATTATGGAAAATCAAAAGTTTTTTTTTATAATAAAACTCCCTTTCAAAAAGGATGAAGACATCAATCCCACAAAGGTTTTTCATCCAGGAATGAATCCAGAATACCTCAAACTTGCCAAGGAAGAATGTTCTGCACTTTTCAAACAAGGCCTTATTGAACCAACAAAGTCTGATTGGGCTTGCCAAGTATTCTATGTTGAAAAAAGATATCCAAAGAGAAAAGAAAAGGTTAGTTATTAATTATAAACCCCTCAATATTTTTATCCTAAGATGACAAATTTCCTTTACCAAAGCTTAGTTCACTTAAGTCCATCTTAAAGATGCTAAGATCTTTTCTAAGTTTGATCTTAAGGCGCGTTTTTGGCAATTTGGGTATTCACCTAGAAGATCGCCATAAAACTACTTTTTGTATTCCAAATGCCCAATATCAATAGACTGTTATGCTATTTGGATTCAAGGTTGCCCGATCACTATTCCAAAAGGCCATGACTAGAATCTTTGAACTTATTCTTGATAATCTTCTCATCTATATAGATGACCTTTTGATTTTCTCAAAAGATGAAGATTCCTATAAGCTTTTATTAGCCTAATTTGTGAAAATAATTGAAAAATATGGGATCATCATATTGGCAAAAAAGAAGAAGAAATAGGTGTTAGAAGAATAGTGTTCCTCAGAATGAATTTTGAAGATGGTTAGTATTATCCTAGACCACATATTACAGAAGAACTGCTCAAGTTTCCAGATGAAAATCTTACAATAAAGCAAATTCAATAATTTTTGGGGATTGTCAATTATCTTAGGAATTTTATCTCTCACGTGTTCAATCACACCAGTTAGCTATCCAAGCTTTTGAAAAAGAATCCTTTCGCATGGGGAACATATCAGATTTTAGCTGTCCAAATTTTCAAAAGAATTGTTCAACATTCACCTCCTTTAAAGATTCCTGACAAAGGATTGTGAATCCTACAGACTAATGCCAATGATAATTTTTGGGGAATTGTTTTAATTGAAGAAGTAAGTGGAACAAGATTCTACTGTGGACATGCAAGTGGGCAATTCAAAGAGTCAAAAAAGCATTATCATGCTACTTACAAGGAGATTCTTGCAGTCCAAAGAGGAATTTAGAACTTCAGTTTTCATCTCAGTCTTTATCAATTCAAAGTGGAAATAGACAATATGTTTTTCCCAAAATGCTTAATCCCAAGGGAAAGATCTTACCAGATAGCCAATTACTCTGACAGAAAGATTAGTTTTCTCACTATAAATTAACTATTTATCATATCAAAGGTCACCAGAATACCACTGCAAATTACCTCTCAAGATCTCAGAAAATTTCTCATCCTTCAAAACTCTTATCATTCTCCACACACTTACCTCCTTACATTCTAACCATCTTTGAACCAGAAATGCCTCACAGAATGAAAGCCACCATTTTTCCTCTTGGATCTCGTCTTGAAACCCCAACAGATGTCCAAAACCTCGCCAGAAGTACCATGTTCTACTGGCTGCACCTTCTTTTCATGAACACTAGAATTCACCCATATCTTCAGTATTTTAATCATCAAAGGACCTATACTAGAAGAACTTTATGGTATATTTGGTCCTTCTCAGCCAAATACACCTGTGCTATAGCTTTCTCAACTTTGTCTATCTATCACCATCTGTGTGACTCAAGAAACCAAATTTCTCTCTTGTCACCCTCTTTGAGATGCTTGCTCCTTTTCCTTACTGGAGAGGAAAACTTTACAATATTCTTGATAAATATAATATTTGGCACGCATCATCCTCAAAGCAGAAAAAACTTTCTTGTTTGTTTACTTTTTACAGGTATTATGAAAAAACGTTGATGGAAATCTTTATATAGATAACCATCTAAATCTCTAGATTACTTCCCCCTTATGGCCAAAAGATAAAAAGTTATTAATGGAGAAACTTGGAAAAACATTAACTCTGCTTAATGAACCAGACACAGGAGAAGACTCTGCATGTCTTTCTCTTGGATCTTTTCCTCCAAATCCTCCTAATTCGCCACAAAGGGCTAGTACTTCTTCAACTCTTGAAATTTTTTTAGAGGAATTTCATCATGCGTGCTGTTATACCTCCAATTCCAACAAATACTTTTCCAGCAGAAGGATCTGAGGATCAAGGGAATTCACAAATCCAACTCACTCAACCTGAAGGACTCCATCTCCCTCAACCAAGTTTTCAGTCACAGACTCCATTTTTTGCAGGAGAATCCTAAGATCCTAACCAAGATGATGATGATGAGATTTACTCATAGAGTTTGAAAAATACCAACTCACTAGGAGCCATAGGCCATCTTCACACTACACAACAGGATCTATGATTATGATACTGACAACTCTGACTCAAAAGATGTTATAAACCTATCCCCAAGTCATGAACCCATATGCAAAAGCTTGTGATAAGCATAATCATCAAGGAATCTATTTTGTGTCATGTCAAAAGATAAGAAGGACCAGCTAAGAATATGCTTTATATCATATGTATGCTTTAACTTTATCTTGATTAAAGTGTATTTGTCTTGTTGTAATAATTAAAGTAATTTTGTCTTGTTGTAATGATTAAAAGCATCTTTGCCTTCATGTCATGTCGTAATGATGGTGTCTAGAATCTTTACTTTTATTTTTTGTCATGTTATGACTCAAAGTTTTTATATAAACCACGCTCTGCTATTAGTTAGAGGCAGAAGAGGTTGTAATAACTTTTTTGTATAATATCAATGTGTTTTCCTAATGAATTCTTTCTAAACTTCTATCATCTTCTGAAAGTCTTACTTATAATATCTTTGTTTGTTATTGGAGATTCTGAGTATGCTTTACACTTGCCCCTCTAAGAAGATCCTATATATTAGAAATAGAATTTGATCATGATTCATTAAGGTGTTTTTAGTGATGATTTTATCAGTTATTCTAGATCTGGTATTCAAAGACAAGAGTCCTAACATGGCTCATTGATGAGTTGAGAATGAATGAACTTACTTGGACTAAAGTTTTGGATATCAAACCATGTTAACTTAGTTTGCTAACACTCTAAAGTGGTATCATTGCTATGCATGAGATAGGTTGCTGGATGACAGGGATCACTGGATCTGGCAACAATATACTACCCATGATTTTAAATACAAGAACTAGTTGAATATTCAACTTAATTTTGTCTTGAGGACTATTAAAATTAAGTTGAATATTCAACTTTATTTTAATAGTCCTCATGACATTATACATTAAAAGGTTTTTATTGTAATACAAATGATTAACAAGAGTATTTAAAAAAATAATTTATTATAAATAACTCATTTAACTAATTTTTTTAATATTAACAAATTAATTATCTAGTTCTTAGAAAAACTAAGGGACTTTGAGGGAGCTTTCGGTCTCTCTTATGCTTTAAGTTCGTTGACCCAAATACATAAATGTTTTCAGAGGCTTGTTTAATTCCAGCACAAACCGTCTTAATCAACTGGGCCAAAAAGAAGAGCAAAGGTTAAATATACTAATTAAAAACCAGGTCAAATTTTTCCCCTGAACTCCTATAAGAAGCATTTAATTATAACTTTTTAACAAGATAAACATTAGTAATCTTACATAGGCACAAATGATGAAGTTATCCCCGAATCTCAGCAAAGCTAAATCATAAACGGGCACCAACAACTTGATAGATGTGTCACAGCATAGGTTTTGGAAAGTCAACATGGTTGACTGGAAAGGATCTGTCCACCTCGGAATTCTTGAGCGCATCGAATAACCTGCGGTATCTGAGGATCAGTGCTTCGATGTCTGCGATATTAGGATTTCTCAGACACGGCCATAAAAGACTACAGACAGGTAGGGCCAAGAAACCTTAGTTAATAAATAACTTCAAAAGCTGATTGATGCCAACACCTGCCCAAATTGAGTGGCAGCACACCATATGAAGCAAACGCGTTGAGGGGTATTCATAACTTACAAGCTACTCTCAAATCGCATTTAACAAACAGAAGGGACATCTGAAACTGACTAGAAGAATAAAAACCAATTTCAAAGCACTCTAGGGTAGAGTCTCTTCAGAACAGGAAGGCAAATCACACGACTGCCCAAATATATTAGGAATTCCATCCCAATTCTTTTTCTCTCTAGCTTCCCAATAGCCGCCGACAATTTGTAAGAACCATCCTCGTCTTTTTGGAACCATCTAGGCTGCCACCCTCTTTCCTGCATCCTTCTTGCCTGCATTAGGAAAAGCAAAATCAGTCACAAACAAGTTCCTGACAACAAAATATTTAAGCCCCCCAGTAGAATTCTCTATTGTTGGAGCAAATTGTAACCCGGTGCTTGGCTTAACAAATGGATCAAAAGCCAGGAGCAGCTTTGGTGAAATACCTGTCTCTGCAATTGTTCAAGTCTTAGTTTCTCTGCATTTGCCAATTCGTATTCTCCATTTTCTAGATGCCTTTGATCTGGTCTCAGCCTTGAATCAGTTGGAGGCAACTTCTCGAATAAACCAGGTATTATTTCATTCAATGATATTGCAAAAGGAGAGAGGTTGTATCTTGTCTTGGTAATGTAGGTGTCCCTTTCCCATAATAATACAGCTTCTGTCATTGGATCATATCCTTTAGGCTTTGTGGTTGGATCCCCTAGGACATAGTACATTGCCCCGTCCCACTTCCCAATTAACATTGCCACCTTCTCCCCAGTTCTATTGTCTTGAACAAACCCATGGACCTGATATATACAATTAAAATTCATTTAGGCTTACTAGGAAAAAGAAGAGAAGAGTAACAATCCATTCATGCTAATAATATGGCTATTCAATTTCTTTTAAACGAGCCAGACTTTTTTCCCAAAAGTAGTAAAAGTGTACCAGCTTGACAATAATGCATAACGTGATATTTTGAGCATAAATTATACACCTGATTGATCGGTTGAGGCAATTAGTATATTCAACAATACAGTACTGTTTGATTGGTAGAGTCAATTAATATATTTCAACAGTAGATTTGATTTAACAAGGGAAAAAGGGAAGACACTTGAGCCATGGTCCCATTGGCGGATCTCATAAATAGAGCAGACAACAACCAAAACAATGATGTATAGTACTTCTATAAGTACATAATTTTGAGTTGATTATTTGTTAGTCATTTATACAATAATTAGTCATTATATAACTAGTTAGCTAGATAGTAAAAATTCCAAATACCTGATGTGGATTTCGGTCAATTATAGACTGCTCTTTGAACTTCAGCTTGCAGGAGTAGTTGCCACTGCCTTTGATGCGCATGGTCCCATAGTGATCACAATAAATTTTTCCTAGTATGATATTGTATATTGAAGTGGTGACCTTACTCCATTGAAATGTTTCACCATCTTCAAACTGAAGGGTGAGGACACCCACAGGATCCAGCTGGATAGAACGTCCCCAAAACTTGCCTTTCAAATTGGAATCTGCCCAGAATTTCCATCCTCTTGCCTCACAGTGACAAGCAACAACCATTGGATGATGACTAACCTGCAACGAACTTATTGTTAGGAAAAATTAGCAGTGTATCACACACACACACACACACACACAGGAACATGAGAAGACAACAAAATGACAGGTTAATCCTTGTGGTGTTCAGTTCATCAATCTTGACTCCAACCAATTAACCTTGCATACCCCAAGAAAGTAGAGTAAAAACAGTTACCTTTTCAGAGAAAAATCTAAGTCCTTTATCTGGATAGTCAGCTTCATAAGTCTCCCCAAGTAGAGGATTAAAAGGTTTACACTGTCGACCTTCTGTTGAAGCATACCCAGACACAGCAAAAGCTGCAATATTTAGAATTCTCATCAAATCATTCCCCTGCAAAATGCAAAATGCTGATTCAAGTCATACTTTCAAACAATACCCATCAATTAAAAAATAACATGCAACGGAAAACATAGCATCATCGTCCCTCTCAACTTCAACCTTTGCCAGTAAACTTGATGATACCACATTCCTCGTTGAATTTATAATAGGCACTAGACTTGACAATTTTACTTTAAATTATAGAACCAGCATCTCATAAGATTCATCATCTTGGCTTAAGCCTTTAAAACTGGTTTGTGACATGGCTGTAGAGCCAACTTACTCTGGAGATCATTGGTCCAAGCAATACATAACTAGGTTTTCAGTCAAAAATCTATAGGGACAATATCATTTGCAAGCCTAATGAGATATGATAATGTGCTTCAATGGCACCTTCTATCATTGCAGTCCCTAAGGGAAATTAATTACCAAATACAGCAGAACAAAGCTACATTTTCATTCCAGTAGGCTTTTAGTAGTTATTACACATAATTTAAAAAAAAAAAAAACTAAGTATAAAACTTTTTAAAAGATAAATTAAGAGAATAAATTTGAACAGACATGAGATGACACATCTATCATTTTGTACCTGACACTTTATAGCTAAAAACAAGTTAAGAGGGCATATAATTACAATAATACAGCAAATAGTTTCAAGTCCTCTGTTTGAAGGGGTAGTTTGGCAGACAGAAGTTTTATAATCCTAGATACAATGAAATTATAACTTTTCCTTTCCTCTGTATCTATAAACAGCGTTTGACATTAAAAAAAAAAAAAAAAACTGAAGTATTAAGAGAACAACTTCGAACATACATGAGATGACACATCTATCATTCTGTACCTGACACTTTTGCAGCAACAATGAAGTTTTGTTAAGAGGGCAAGCAATTATAATTAGAAGGGGACGTTTGGCTGACAGAAGTTTTATAATCCTAGATACAAGGAAATTATAACCTTTCTTTTTCCACAGTATCTATAAACAGCATTTGACAGTAGTTACAGAGAGTGAATTAGTAAAATAAGACTATATTTCAGTACCCGAAGGGGGATCAATGCACGGAGACTAATTGAGAAAACTTGGCTAGTCAATTCAAACATAGATTTGACAGGTCTGGCTCCTAGATGAATGAATTATAACAACTAAGACAAATAAACAAGTTAGTTGATGACAAATTGTCAAGCTATATTCAATATTGACATCTTTGAGGGCAGCACTTCCTAAATTTAACCAACTTATTCTCCATCATGACAAAACGAAACTAAATGATCATGCTTTTAACACTTTGTGACAAGAGAAAGCACACACAGGAACTGACCTGCTTTCCCCACTCCAACGCTCTATCAACCAAGTATGAATATTCCAAGTCTTCAAAACACTTTTGTAATGAAGAGAGTGGCTCATTAAAATAAACAGGCAGACAAACTCCAGAAAGATCCTTCCCAATATTGTCTTTGATAATTGACCACAAACCAACAGGTTTCTCTTTCTCTTTTGGTTCTGGTAAATTATCCCTTCTTTTCACATATGGATATTTTACATCTTTAATTCCCTTCTCAGGCCCGTGCAAACCATCAGAAAAGAAAGAATCTCTGTCATATATACAAGAATTTCCCACACCTTCCCTACTTCGGTAGGATGCACTTCTTAAAGCATCTGAAGACAGAAAGTCGTTTGTGTCAAAATATGTTCCATCATCATCATCTGTTTCAACATCCCCTCCGTCCTGGCTTTCATTATCTGCTACAGAATCGGAAGCGCTGCCTTCTGACATGACAGAATAGAAATCTGAGATATAGAAGAAAAAGAATAATTAGATTGACCCCAGACTAAAACAAACCGTTTACTCCAGCAGAGTAAAGGATAATTCATCAAATCCTTAACTATTCCTAAAATATACAAGTACCTAGGTCAATATTCAATTGGATTTTTTTTTACGGGTTTTTTCTGGGATGAAATAAGAGCCCGTTTGGTTCAACTACACGACCTTGTTAAGCTGCAATACAATGCAATGCAGTAAATGGTAATGTAATCTTTATTACCATAAACATGTTTGGTAAGTTATAAAACTTAAAAGAATGATATGTATTATTTAAAATATAAAACACTGTGAAATTATAATTTTGCCCCTCTTGTAGAAAAAAAATCTTTTCTCTTCTTCGTTCAAACATTCCCTTCTTAAATTTTCATAAATTCATCAGATCTGAAAAATCAGTGAAGCTCCTTGGCAAATGCACAACCCTCTTCTGCCCATTCGTCATCTTCTCCCTCCTTAGCCAAAACCAACTTCAACCAACTAAAATCAAAGAAACAAATAATGAACAATAGCAAGAGGGAATGCTGGAGAAGCTGTTGATGGAAAGGAAAGAACCAGCACTGTCTATGATGGTTGTTATGGTGGAAACTGAAAAGAAAGGGCTCCAAAATAAAATCAAAGTGGCTTCTGAATTAAGATACTATCTATGAAACTTGATTAAAACAAGCTGCGAGACTAAATAGAAAAAAATTAGTTAAGATCTAGAAAAAAATTCAATCTAATGTTGCAGTGAAAAGGAATGACAGTGAAGGAGGGCAAGTGCGAGGGAAGGTAGAAGAAGAAGAACGATTGAGATGGGTTCACAAAGGAGTAGTTAAAGACAAACATCATTGGGCTCTATTGGCTTCGATCTGAGATTGGCTTTGCCAATGTCTGATCTGCAGAGGTACTGGATGACGAAGGAGGAAGGTGGCAGCGGTGTGGGTGGAGCACGGGAAGACAACGAGTAAGGGAGGTGGAAGGAAAAATGACGAGGGAAAGTGAATTGGAGGGCAAATGAGACTTTTTCAAATATGCAATAGGATGGTAATGAGTATTCATGTGGGGAGAGGTATGAATGGGTATTACCAAAATTTTGGTAATCTACATTACCATGGTAAATCCTATTACCACACTAAAAAGCAACCAAACATTCATATTTTGGTGATGTAATCCTAATTGCCATTGCATGCCTGTAATGGAATTGAACCAAATGGGTCCTAAGTGCTGTAATAAGTGCTTTAAGATAACCAAGAGCAGTTTGATCTTGAAGAATTTTAACATGCAATTTTCACTTGTATGGAAGCAATATGATCAGGTACTGGACATAATCATCTAAAATGAAATCCAAATTGACATCAGTCCGGTGTACATATTCTGAAGGTAGTTCAAGGCCAAAACAAGATGATAAAGGGAGAGAGCTATAATACTTACCGCTAAACCTTCTATTACCTTGTCCACAATATGACTCACGTTCCTTTGTTTCGTCCACCACAGTAGCTTCCAACTCTATTTTCTCAGTCTACAAGAAGTTTTAAAGAACAAAACTTAAATTCTTGCAGTGAAATAATAAGGAAAAAAAGAAAAGGACCTTAGAGCACGCAAAACTCAGTACTTAAGGTGCTAGCTGAGAATTTAGGCAGCATTAGAAGAAATATAGAAAAACTAGTGTCTGACAAAGGCAGAAACCACATAAAACTAACTCCTTCCCTATTAAAATAATCATATTGCTTGATAAGCATCCTTAAAGTTGAGGCTGGTCAAGTAGATTTACTGCTTGAGGATGAGCTTAGAAGAGAAGATGAATACCTCTAGCTGTTTTAAGGTGTCCAGCAACATCACATGTTTTTGCTGAAGAAATTTCAGCCGGTCTTGAATGTAAGAGACTTCAGAAAGCATAATTGATTCACAGTCTTTAATAATTGCTTCAGATATGCCTTCTTGTGATAATCGAGATCTCAATTTTTCTGTGGAAACTACAATATCTTCTGAGGTAGCAAGATCGCCGCTTGTCAGAGATCTAGGGAAAAGATCTTTTGCAGACTGCAGAGCTTCAATCCACATAGCTCTGTCTTCTCTAGATATACAACGCAAGTGGAGAGTTTTAGTGCCAGTAAATATGGAAAGTCGCTTATCATCAGACTTGCTGGCACGAACTGAAGAAACCTGTGAATGAATTTGTTAAGCTTTAGCTGCCACAGGAAAAGACAAGCATGAAAAGTTGATATCACAAACACACATCCATAGCATCTTTCAGTGCATGGTTTGTCCGATGTACACCATAAGTTCCCAAATATCTTTGCATTTGTCAATTTCACTAGGGACAGACATGATCCAATAACTTTTTAATGGTTAAAAATCATCAGAGATTTACAGAATGTATAAGATGAAAAGCAATAATTTCAAATCCAGAAAATTATTAATCAATTTAAAACATCATGTAGGACCATTCTATAAATTTCAAAAGCATACATTACCAAATTGTGTACTAGAATATAGGACGTATATATTTTCCGATACAGTTCAAATATTATTTAGTTTACATTTTACATACAGAAGCGCTGCAAATATCAGTGCACATACTCGTCAGTTACGGATTATTCATGCACTAGCTTGCATAATTTAGCAGTTAAATTATATATCTGATATCATATGCACGCGACAGAACCTTTCGCCTGAAGAAACTCCAAAAGCAATTCATGCGCTCATTCTCTGACCTAACAGCCGCGGGCTGCCCACCCCATACACCATTCTTGCAATTTTCTAGTTGGTATGGCCCGGCTAAATGCACATAACGTTGTTCATTTTCATTAATAAAAAGAAAAGATGTGTAAATTTAGATCAACTTCAGGAGTTTCAAAAATTTGTAATTGAAACGAACCCAAAAATTGAACAAAATTAAATTAAAAAAAAAAGGAAGAGAGAGACCTGCTGAGGACTTGTTTAGAAAACAACAGAATGAGTATGACTTTCCGTGATACATATTTTATTCAGTTCAAAACATCATCAACACTTTTATAGAGTACCTGTCCTATGTGCTAATAGAAAATGCAGATATCTCAAAGGCATTCCAATTCTTGTTCTCAGATATTATACCAGAAAAGCGGCATCAAAAGCTTGCGATTACAAATTATACACAAGATAAAGATGCTATAAACATAAAACATGCCCGCATGTAAAAACCTCAGAACAAACCTTCAAATGTATCTCACCAAAGGGTTTGCATTGCTTGGTAGCGCCCCCCTGTCGATTTAGATTCCAATTTGCTTTCTTCATGTATTTAGACGACTCCTCACCGATCACCCTGACGCTCCTATCTCTAGCCGGACTCATCCAAATCTTATCAGGACCATGAATCTTGTAATAAGAAAGAACCCCATCTTCAAGCATGAACCACCTGGACCTCCAACCCTTACCATAATTCACCCACTTATACAAAATCCCGGCTACAGTGCCACTGAACACCTTGGAATCTCTAGCTTCATTGAACACCACTACCTCCTCCTCATCGTGATTCGAAGTGAACGACGCTTTGTTGGAATCAGAACCAAGCGACGAATCAATAGCAGAGCTGGGTTTCGAACCATAGTTAACAGTTTTCACAGATGCATCCGCTCCTAACTGACACTGAGCAGGTGATTTAGGCACAACAGGGTTGGCCCGGTCCCGATCGATCGAAACGGGAGCAATGCAGCAAAGAGGATTCATGATCAAGTGAAAAAAAGCAGAAAACAAACCATGAATCACCTGAAACACCAACAAGCAGCTGAAGAACGCGGATCAAGGAAGGATTCAAGGCAAAACGAAGAGGAAGTTTCGAAAATGGCATAAAGGAGAGAAGAGAAGAAGCTATGAAGAAGTGAAACAGAGAGCAAACAGATCCATTTAAGGCAGTGGTCAGTAATTTCAGTATAGACGAGCAGTGTGGGGTGACCTGACCTCCCCCCCTCCCACTCCAAAGCGTAGGTTAAGCAAAGCCATGCCATTAATTATAAGTAATAAGTATAATAACAATACTAATAAATAATAATAATAATGGCATGGTTTTTGGTTTGGGTTTGATTGGCTTCTCCCCTTTCTCTCTCTCTCTGGTTCCCTCTGTGACCAGAGGACATGATTGTGGAAGGAGACAGCTAACGTGCGCACTTTGTGCGCAGGGAAGTGATTTTTCGGGGTAGGGAAGGCCGTGTCGGTTGGGCCGGGCGGGCCATGCCCATTGAGAAAAAATGCCAGGGGTGGTTGAAATGACCACCGCGCCACTGTGGACTGTGCGGCCAGTAGACGACTGGTGAGGGCATTTTGGTAAATGCGGGGGCTTGATAGTGACTGTCAGAGTGGTGCGGACATGGTTTAGCGTTGACTCCGTCCACTGCGGTCCACTAGCTCGTTAGACTAAGCAGCATCACAGGATTTGACGGCCCGTTCACTTTGGTTAACAATGTTGACACTATTTGAATAATAATAATCATAATAGCAAATTGTTGACTCTCCAAATCTTTCAGGTTGAAAGTATATTTTAAATATAACGGGTGAGTCATGAAAGCAAAAGTGAGAATATTTTTATGAATTGGCTAAAGAAATTAACCAATGACATCATATAAGTATAAGAATAACATCAATAAGAAGATGATGAAAATTTGGTAAAAATTGGATCCTGCAGTTTTTTCACTCACAAATACTTGTTGTTGCTAGGTGTATATGAACAAACATTATAAGTAAGCAAAAAAAGACTTGATGAGCAAGAAAGTCAAATTGAGAAGATCAACTGATAATAAGACACATGTGCGAAGTGCTATGACACTTTATTGTAAGAAAAGAAAATAATGTCATTAGTGCCACAACACCAAAGTAGAAGTGTCATTACACCTTATGCAAAGAAAATACACTGCTTCTAATGCCATGGCACTGTGATAGGATTGCCCCAGCATCCTGACGGAACCCAAAACATGAAGTTTCATTTTTATGACATGAAATGATCTAGAAGACCTTATTTTGAGCATTCTGAATGTTGCTTTCAATTAAGGAAACAAAAAGAGTGGAAGGAACACATTTGAGGAGAAAAGAGGAGCTAGGATTTGGTATTTTGAAGACTTGAGAAGCGTTGGTTTTCTTCCTTTTTCCTTTCTCTTTTCATTTGTAATCTGATATGGATCAAAGTACTTATTGTATTTTTGTTTATTTAAGATTATGAGTAGCTAAACTTATTTCTCTAGGATTATTTCGAATCTTTGTATGGATTGAAACTCATTTATTCCTCTCTTTTAACATTCTTGCTGAATCTATCTTGGGCTTAATACTTTTTAGTGATTTGCCACTACTTTAAATGTTTTGTTTATCTTGATTTAAGTTGAGAAAGTTAATTGGGATATAGAATTTAGACAAATTCGTGCTTGACTTGAAATTTAGTAGTTAAAGGGATGGTTTGTTGGTAGAATAAAGATATGTTCACTAACCGGACATTGTCACTTAAGTATATTTAACTTCTTATTACAATTACAAGTTTAAGTATATTTGGTCAAAACCTAGCATATTTTCATCCCTAAGCATGAGCACTTTTTAAAAAAATTATATATTATTATTGTTGTTGTTGTTATTATGCCATCAGTTAGTTATTTGTTCGTATGGGTAATAATTTTTCTGTCCTCTTTCGCCTAATGGGAAAAACCCAGCCAAAAAACTCTCACACAATCATCTTGGACACGTCAACAAACTTTTATGAGCTGGCATTAACGGTTTTAAAAGGGAAGGTTACATTGACTTTGAAAAATCATGTACTACTAGCATGTTATTTTTATGCACATTATGTACTATATATTACTACAAAATCTTTTTAAGGTGGCTGGTAAAAAAAAAAAATCTTTTTAAGGTATCTATAACTCCAAAAATATTTCCGGAGAAAAATGCATTTTTAATGCATAATATATAAATATCAATATAAACTTTTTTATATTAACTTTCAAATTTAATGATATTTTGATAATAAAAGTTTGTTACGATAAAAAATACAATTATTCGCATTTGAATTTGATTGAAATTACGTATCAATTTAGACCCATTATGACTTTGCGTAGACTTTGCGTTCACCTCTTCTGCCGACGTTATGGGATTACCTTGCCAAGCTTCTTGAAAAGAGTTGTTTTACACCTCTAAGTCTCTACGCACCCACCTACGTTGGTTTCAGGTGGAGGCGAATGCGTCAAAATAAAAATATTATTGATAAAATTGCGCCAGTAAAAATATCGAGTACTGAGCGCACCTGAAAATAAGGTAGGGGTAAAATTATACTTTTATCCTACTTTTTATTCAATTTTATTTAATGGTTTGATTATTTGATTAAAAGTGGGAGGATTACGTCAATTTGAAGTTTAGACAATATAATTACGTGAAAGCAATTAAAAAAAAAGCTAAGTAATACTTGATAAAAATAATAATAATTCAGTCCATATCCATAATGATGTATCAATTTCATGGATATTTTTTTTAATTCTAAACCATTTTTTATATGACTATGAGATATCTCATATCATTGCTCATATTTAAATATTAAGAGACTTAGTTGAAAGTAATTTTTAAGTTACATTACAAAAGCTCACGTTTTAATTCTTATGTTTAGCTCCTTTTGTTTTTTTAATTAGCACTGACTCTATTAATTTGTCATGAACCATTTCAATGATTTTTCCCTAAAAATATTAAAATAAATATTCATATTTCTATATTTAAATTCTGAATCATTTATAACTTATAAATAATAAAGTTTTCATAATTAGGACAAATAATACTACCTCCGGTCCTAATTATAAGAGTCAGTTGACTAATTTGAGGAGATTAAAGAAGTAAGTTGAGTTAGTTATTTGTCCTAAATAGGTATTGTCTTTCCTAAAATATCCTTGCTAATCAAATGCATTGACTAGAACTATTATTGTTAGAAGGGCTACTTTGAAAAAAATGTATAAATATAAGAGACAAAGTGGATTGGGGTCTTATATTTATGATTAAAATAAAAGTCAAACATGGTCTTATATTAAGGACCGAAGGTAGTATTATTATTCATAATCATTATATCAGCATACATACTTTCATGACAAAATAAACAGGCTACATGCAAAAATGCAAAAGACAAAATTTAGGTTAAGTTCTTTATGTTCAATCGCCTTATGCCATGTGTCATTTTTTAATATTATCATTTGATACTAAACTTACATTAAAAAAAAATATAGGACACAAGATATGGTATGATTGAATAACTTGATATAATAGTTGTAAACAATTGATCTAAGGATCCGTTTGGTTCAATTCCCACATACTTAGGGATGGTAATGCAATGCGGTGCAATGCGATATTTATTACCATCAATATGTTTGATATGTCATTAAGAAGATTAAGCAAGAAATTTATTTTTATATTTAATCAAACAAAAATAACAACAAAAAGTCTACAATACCCCTCAATATATCTAAAAAAAGAGAAAAAATAATTTATTTCCAGATTCATCATCTCGCAGCGGGGAAGTGATAGTGGCAGTGGCAGCGGCAGCGGCAATGAATGTGATTATAGTTGGAGGGGTGGCGGCGGTAGTGGCGGTTGTGGCAATGGTGACAATAGGGGTGGTTGTAGTAACGATGGCAACATTGTTGAGGGTGGTGAGTAGAATGAGACAATAAAGATAAAAAGCAAATTAAAAATTTTCAACCATGTGATGGGTTGTAATGCATATTCATGGGGTATGAATAGGGATTACCAATTTTTTTATAATCATCATTATCATGATAAAACTTATTATCATATTAAATAGCAACTAAAGACCCTCCTCTTAGTAATGCAATCATGATTACTGTTGTAGGCGTGAAATGAGGTTCAAGTTCAACCGTTGAACCAAATGGACTATAAGTATTGCCCAAATGCAAACTAGCTATTGTGAATATGGCCAAATATTGATGACTTATTCATTTTTCATTCAGCAAATTGCAATAGACTTTTATAATTGTTTATATAAAACTTTGGATGTATTGAGTTTTATAAATTTTTTAATAAAATGATAAATTATATAAAATAGAAAAAACACAGTTAAACTTTTTTGACCTGGAATTAAAGTAGTATGATGGAATCTAAGAAATGGGGAAGAATATTGAGCAAAGTTTTCTTACATGTGATAATATTAACATTGTTTAAGAGTGTGAAAAAATGTTAAAGCAAGTAATCTAATGTAGCACTGCTTAAATAGGAGGCTCAGAAAAAATGGATTAGAATATTATCCGAAAATTTGGAGCTCATCATTATCAAGAAAAATTATAGCAAAACAAGAAAAATTACAAAATTACCCAATTATGAGGCGCATGCCATTCTTTCTTGTGCTGGCTGATCAAACTAAATTCTCATGCGACATCAATATATATGTGATAAAATTAATAATAAAAAATTATGCCATTACAAGTCATAACATATATAAACACAACATTACCACTTGCTGCGGCCATTGTAATTTGCAAAAGAGATATGAAGTTTTGTTCTCACTTCTCACCAAAGAAATAAGAATTTACTTGCCTTAAACTTCATACTCTCTATACTCAACTTTGGTTACTTTTATCAGATTTTGGTAGAAAAAGTTTTTTTTTTTCAGTGTGTCTCGTTCCTCTGATGTTTTTATGATTTGAATTGGATTTCTGAATGTCCCACTAAAATCAATATTAATATAGTAAAATATAAAATGCATAGTAAATGATACGATTAATCATTTATAAAATTATTTTTATTAAGATTTATGTTTCCCTATATTGTTTTCATAGGAATAGGAATATCCTCTCTAATAGAAGGTAAGGGGATTCCTCTCTTCCTAATTTATCTCATACGATATCAATATATATATATGTGATAAAATTAATAATAAAAAATTATACCATTATAAATCATAACATACTATTTCTAGTCTTTAATATAAGAGCTAATTTGACTTTTAATTTGATTCTACATATAATATCCCAATCCACTTTGTCTCTCACATTTATTGATTTTTTTCAAGGTAGTCCTTGGAGTAATTGCACTTGTTAAAAGTTACATCAAATAACAGTTCTAGCTAACAAATGTGATTAGTAAGGGTATTTTAGAAAAGAAAATATCTTTTTTTTTTATACCCAAGCAAGGAATAAAGAACTACACTACTACTAAATCAAAACTGACAACATCAGATAAAAACTCAGGTGGAGAGCTGAAGAAGACTGCCCCCGGGGCAATGCTGAGGGCTTCCTTTGCGAGCGAATCTGCCACTCTATTTGCTTCTCTGTTGCACCAGTCGATATGAGCATCCCATTCATGCCTAGCCAGCTGCTAATTTGCTCTAACAGGTCCACCTCTACGTGCTCTGCATTCCACCCGTCTGCCACCGTGTGGACTGCCTCCCAACAGTCAAACTCGATGATCACCTTCCTCCAACGCTTCTCCCATGCCCGTTTCAATCCCCAAAGTACCACCCACAGCTCAACATTCAGACTAGATCCCTTACCGATATGAAACTTGAAGCCATCAAGAACCACCCCATCGTGATCTCGTGCTACACCACCGCAAGCTGCCAGACCTCCGTTGAACTTTTGCACTCCTGGGCAAAACAATCAATCACATGAAAAACCAAGACTAACACTAAGAGCAATTAAAGAGTTATACAAGTTCAGGGAAAGAATATAATAATCCAATCAATGACATCTAACAAATTAGCAAAATTCATAATTAAAACCAATGCAAATGATTAGTCAAGTATGTAATCAACCTTGAAAGTGAATAAATGAAAGAAAGCTCTCAAGGATAATAGTGTTTCACTCATGTCACCTCATTAGGGTAATTTTCACTCAGATCTACTTAATTCACACTCTATCATAGGCTTGTAACAACTCTACTGTCTCGATTACTATCACAATCATACAATAAATCATGAGGATTTTAAAGGGTTGTAATGATGGAATTAGGCCACATGGAATGAATGAGAAAAATGACAAGAACTATGCATGCACATATGAATGATAAGCATCTTGAATACCACTAGATATTTCATAAAATCATGTCTCACAGAGCTACTTTTGCTACTTCACAGAATCCAAAGGAATGCCTTATTTCCCATACTCCCTTTTTTTTTTTTTTTTTTACTTTTCTATTCTTTTTCTATTTTTTTTTGTTTTTCTCATATTCAACTTTTTTTCCTTTTTTTTTTTCACTCCTCTTCTTTTTTTTTTTTTTGAAATTGGCATTCAAACACATTATGAAAGATAGTAGCAACATTCTATGATATGACAAGTCATGAGTATGTTAAGATGCTTTGAGAATGTAATTGAGATGCATATGCATTGTTGCTTGTCGAAAACGAGAATAAAAAGAAAGTGAAGGCTCAAAAGGGGTATGCAATGGATAAAAATGATAGAGGTTTGTGTTTGGGATAATAAGGTTATAAATATGAATGCCTCAATCACTTTTATCATATAATCACAATGTAATTAGACTAAGAGTTGAAACAAGTTCTGCAGAATGAAAAATTAAGTGGATAATCACACACAAAGAAAGGAAATTAGGCCCAAAAATCTTCCAACAAGGTTTATTCTCTCATGTTCACTCACATTGGCTGATTAGACACTAAACTAACCACAAAGCATTAATCAAACTACTCAAATTACTAGCTGTAGGAGTATCATAAATCAAAGCATTATATTCAATCATGAACAAGCATAACTCCAAATTGAAATAGTGAAAGCCATTTTCTCTCTTTTCAAAACATGGAGTAGCAAAAATCTAAATACGGGGCATAATGAGCAACAAAATCATCAAAACCAACAGCAAAAACAGCAAAACTCAACCAGTTATAGGACCACAGCAAGCAATAGAAGGACAGAAATACAAAAACTTCCCCCACACTTAAATCATGCATTGTCCCTAATGCATAGCCCAAATATAAAGTAGCAACAAGAGTAAGAGAACTACAAAGGAGAGATTTTATTGAATAAAAAAAAATTACATCTACCTTTTCCTACTGGATTACCCCTTCCCCCACACTTAAATCAAACAAACATGTTAAACAGATATCACGAGCAATCATAAAACATGGAAAATGAATCAAGGGAAGGAAGGGGACAACCTGACGAGTTATGGGGGCTTATAACTCGAATGGTAAAGCCGGAGCCGATCCAACTTCACTCGCATCCGCTGCCCTTTAGCAATGTTCACCACTGCTTTCTTTTCATGTGGGCAAACAGAAGTGATCACCACAGGTCCGATCCATCTTGCTTTCGTCTCATGGTCTGGGGTCTCGAATTTAGAGAACTGGACCCAAACTGCCTCACCAACGGCCAATGATGCTACTCTTTCATCTTTTTTGAACTTCGGATCATCAATAGGAACATCAAGTATTTGGAGATGGCCAATGAGGTGGCTGATGTCATAAGATGTGAGTCTATACTTTCCTTCTTCTGTCTTTGTTTCTTGAGACTCTACACTCTGTACTTCAATACTATCAAAATCACCACATGAGTCAGGGTTAGCTTGCAAGATGGATTCAACAAGTCTGGCTTGTTTCCGCTTCTTTTTCTTTTTCTTGTTAGCTTTGGAATGGGCAAGAGCTGCTACAGTAGCTTGTAGGGACTTGACCTCTGTGATCAATTGTGTTGTAAGCTCAATTGAGTTCTCAATCCTTCCAGTGGTACCTGCACCATTAACATCCACAATACCTTTCTCAAGCCAATTTGAATCAGAAACAAGATCAACATTTGATGTGTTAACTTCATAATTACATGGTGTGGAAAGAGTACAATCCACATGAGCAACTGTAGAGTACTTCACGTCATCACCATGCATGGGGGAAGGAGAAGAATGGGATGGAGAAGTGGGGGGTAGCATATAACCATCAGCGTGAGCGTGTGTAAGAGATAACCCATGTTCACTAGAAGCATCATTAATCAAAGCATCAATAACACTAACACCAAACAATGAATTATCTTCATACAATCTTTTCATGGAATCTTTAATGTTGAAATGCACATAATGATCTCCCACATACATAGTAATAGTCCCTCTTGGCAAGTTAATATTAGTATTTGCAGTCATCAAGAAGGGCCTACCTAGTATCAAAGAACCATTACCCCTAGACTCACTAGCTATATCCAACACATAAAAATCAGCTGGAAAGACTAGGTCTTTTACTTTTACTAAGATGTCCTCAAGTATTCCTTGTGGATACCTAATGGTCTGATCAGCAAGTTGGAGTACTACATTTGTTGGCTTAAGAATATTAACCCCTAAAGACTCATAAACTGACTTAGGCATCACATTGATAGCAGCTCCTAAGTCTAATAATGCATGGGGAATAGTACTCTTACCAATGGTGCAGGGTATAGTAAAGGAACCTGGATCTTGACACTTAACTGGAAGAGGGGATTTAAACATAGCAGATACATTCAACCCCAATTGAACCTTGTCATGCGGCTTAAATTTTCTTTTATTAGTGCACAAATCTTTCAAAAATTTAGCATATTGAGGCACTTTCTTAATCAATTGAAGCAAAGGAATATTAACCTCTAATTTACTAAACATCTCAATCAATTCATTCTCATGTTGTTCATTATGCATTTTCTTTTGTGAATTGAGAAAAGATTGAGGGAAAGGAATATCACTGACTTTTACCTCTTTACCTTTATGTAGGATAGTTCCTTGTTGGCTTGATTCATCATGCTCCAATGTTGTGCACTTCTCGTCTGGAACCACTTCAGTATGGTTCTTTTCTTCTTCTTGCCCTTCAGTAGGCTCTTTCCTGTTAACTAGCAATGCTCTTTCCTTGGAGCTCTCAGATTTCTTGCTTGGTGTAGTAGAATGTGGAGCAGGCTCAGTTTCTATTTCTTCTTCCACATCCTCTTCATCTTCTTCGGTGAAGTGTACTTTCCTTCCGCTTCTCAGAGTGATGGCATTAAGGGCTTTAGGATTGATAACTGTATTAGAGGGTATGCCTCCACCTCTGGCTTGCAGATCACTCATAGTATTGGCCACTTGAGTTAGATGAGATGTCACAGTATTGTTCTTCAACTCTAATTCTTCCAGCTTCTTACAAATGGTTGCATTATCACCTTGCATCCTTTGTAAAATTGTGGCAATGGATGAAAATTGGCTATCATTCAAGGCTTTATCTTCTTTCAACTGGTTATCCATATTGCTGAGTTGGGTAGCCATACTCTTCAACAGTTGGTTGGTCTCATCACTCTTTAGTTGAGAAAGTGAATTGTTCTGGAGTGGAATGACCATCCTTGAAGGTTCTTGAAAATGGCTTGAAGAAGCACCAAGTCCACTAGTTCCCTCTTGAAATTGTTTCAGCCCTCTGTTATCATTATCCCTCCAACTAAAGTTAGGATTCGTCTCCACCCTTCGTTGTATGTGTTGGAATAGGGATTCCATTTTTGGTTTGTAGGACGTCCCTGAAACATAGCAGAAACTTCTTCATATCTTGAAGGACATGCATTGCTTATGTGCATAGGAGAACCACAATAATCACAACTAGGAGCTACCAATGCTTGGGAAGTTCCCATTGCATTACATTGTCTAGGAACCCTTTCACTCTCTAGTTTCTCCAATCTCCTATCAATCTTCTCCATAAACTGCTTAAGTGTATCATTAGAAGAGGATGAAGCAACTTCTCTAACACACTGTCTATCTCTAGTGCCATATTGTTGGTCATTTGTGGCAGTCTTCTCAAAGAGGTCCCAGGCACCTTGCGGAGTAAGATCAAGAATTGAACCATTAGCAGCAGCATTAACAGTCCTCTGATAGTATGGCAAGAGACCCTCATAGAAATACTGAACCAATTGTGACTTAGGCAATTGATGATTTGGACACCGAGACATCATGGTTAAGAACCTAGTCCAATATTCATAGAATGACTCCCCTTCATCTTGTTGTGCTCCGAAGATAGCTTTCTTAAGCTTGGAGGACCGAGATGCAGGAAAGAATTTCTCAAGAAAAGCGTTCTTGAGTTGCTCCCAGGTAAGTGTAGCATAGTGCTGGGGCAAAGTTCTTAGCCATTCCTTGGCTTTTCCTTCCATGGTAAAGTGAAACGTTCTTCTCAAAAGTTCCTCTACATTTGCACCCTGTGGCTTCATAGTGGAGCATACCATCATCATAGTTTCAATGTGTCCATAGGGATCATCACCTGAAAGACCAAAAAATTTAGGCAAAGTATTAATCAAGTTACCTTTGATTTCAAAATTAGCATCAAAATTGTAAAAACCATGAGGATCAAAATTCACAGTAGAGTTATTTATTTCTCTAAGACTCCTCTGGTCTTCACCATTATTCCTAGGCACATGATTTTCCCCATGACCATTATTATCTCCATTACCCCCATTTCTGTTTCTATCATTTTCACCATTATTACCAACATTACCAGTACGATCTGCCATGTCTAGATTTTGGTTAGGTGCACTAGGAGTATGGTGTTCTAAGGCAAATTCACTTGTACTGTTTTGACCCTTTTTCTTTTTCTTCTTTAATTGCTTCAAAGTTATTTCAAGCTCAGGATCGTAGGGTAAGGGTTCTTTATCTCTGGGCATGCAACAGAGAAATTAGAGCAACAAAATGCAAAAACAAATGAAGATTCAAGTACAAATGGAGGGATGCAAAATGAAATGCAAGGTATGCCAAAATAAAAAAATAAAAAGAATTAAAAAAATCAGGATTTTTTTTTTGAAATTTTTATTAAAAAAAATTAATGATATGCAAATGCAACCTAAACTAAGGGAAAAAAAATTTAAAGAAAATAGAAAGAGAGAAAAAAAAAAAACTAACACTTAGTTTACTAAGGAACCAATTACTTGGCTCCCCGGCAACGGCGCCACTTGATTTGAACCTTTTTAGTCGCCTTGGGTTAAATCAAAAATAAAACCAAATTATGCAGTAAAGCACAACTCGGGTCGAGTCTCTTGAGGAGCCTTTTATTAATTCCTAAGTTAACTAAGTGACAAAGAATAAAAAGGGGGGGTTGAAAAAGGGTTTTTCAATTAATAAAACTAATTATGAAAATAAGAAATAAATCTAAACTATTTTTTTTTTGTATTTTTAATAAAGAGAAAATGAAAAATGCAAATTTGGGTTTTAGAAAATCAGTGATGAGAATGCTCTTGAGGAATGAATCAATGACTATCCTAGCTTGTTTAATGATATGAGAGTAACTTAAGTGGTTAAGACTGGTTTATATAAGTTATTCCTTTTAAATTAATACTCAACTAGAACATTAATTACTTGTTAAATTCACTTCAAGCATAATTTCTATACAACTCGCATAAAAATCACACTAACAATGAATTAACAAAGGCATAAACATAAATATATGTATAAACCAAGTACTCAAACTTATAAATACCAATCCAAATCTCAGCAATTCCAATCCAAACCAAGAATTACAACTAGCAATTCTTAGCTTTAAACCAAATATAACAAACTTCAAACCAGAAATCATCAACAAAATAGTCTAAACTAAGGACTAGAATTAAACTCCCCTTTGTAGCTCTCAAACTCAAGCCATTGAATTCAATCCCGAAGAGCACAGTGAATTCAGCCTCTCATAGCTCTGAACCCAGTCACAACACGTCCTAAGAATTCAGCAGCCATAAGAGATGATGATGGTGGCGGCGATGAGGTATGGTTGCGTTTTTGCCGAAGGAAAAATATGAAAAGTGGAGATGATAGATTGTGGTGTGCGGCGGTGCTGTATGCGTCGTGTGTATATGGGTATGAAAAGGTTATGAAAGTGGCGTATGAGTGTGGTGTGAGTGCCAGGTGTGAAGGACGTGAAGGGGTGTGAGTGAGGGGTATATATATATGAAAGGAATGGAGGGAGGTGGCGGCGTGGTCTATGGAATTGAATGAATGGATTTGGAAGCTGTGCATGCGTGTGGTGCAATTGGCGTTGGCGGCGTGGTCTTGCGTGTAGGAGGGGAGATATATCCGAATCAAATCTGAAGGAGCAAGGATGATTGGGCGGCCTCTTTTTGAATCCATAATAATATCATAATCTGATGCCTTAATGTCCAAGTTGTTTGTGTCTCCAATTTCCTTTTTTTCTTCTTCTTCCTTTCAGCTTTCTATGATCTTTATTTCCTTATTTTTAAGGCCTGCAAAAGATAAATTGAGATACTATCATAAAATCCAAAATCAATTATTTAAAAAGAGATAAAAATATGATAAGATTTCTTATTAAATCTCTAATTTCATGCAATCAATATTTGATTCAAAATACTCACAATTAATGCAATTTATCTCACTTTAATTGATAAATATCTTCAAAAAGGATATCGAATAATATGTTAAAATCAGGATTTATCAATGTTTCCCTATATTGTTTTCATAGGAATAGGAATATCCTCTCTAATAGAAGGTAAGGGGATTCCTCTCTTCCTAATTTATCTCATACGATATCAATATATATATATATGTGATAAAATTAATAATAAAAAATTATACCATTATAAATCATAACATACTATTTCTAGTCTTTAATATAAGAGCTAATTTGACTTTTAATTTGATTCTACATATAATATCCCAATCCACTTTGTCTCTCACATTTATTGATTTTTTTCAAGGTAGTCCTTGGAGTAATTGCACTTGTTAAAAGTTACATCAAATAACAGTTCTAGCTAACAAATGTGATTAGTAAGGGTATTTTAGAAAAGAAAATATCTTTTTTTTTTATACCCAAGCAAGGAATAAAGAACTACACTACTACTAAATCAAAACTGACAACATCAGATAAAAACTCAGGTGGAGAGCTGAAGAAGACTGCCCCCGGGGCAATGCTGAGGGCTTCCTTTGCGAGCGAATCTGCCACTCTATTTGCTTCTCTGTTGCACCAGTCGATATGAGCATCCCATTCATGCCTAGCCAGCTGCTAATTTGCTCTAACAGGTCCACCTCTACGTGCTCTGCATTCCACCTGTCTGCCACCGTGTGGACTGCCTCCCAACAGTCAAACTCGATGATCACCTTCCTCCAACGCTTCTCCCATGCCCGTTTCAATCCCCAAAGTACCGCCCACAGCTCAACTTTCAGACTAGATCCCTTACCGATATGAAACATGAAGCCATCAAGAACCACCCCATCGTGATCTCGTGCTACACCACCGCAAGCTGCCAGACCTCCGTTGCTCCCGTAAGCTCTGTCCACATTGAACTTGATACATCCTATACGCGGTGGTCTCCACCAAGACTCCCCCCGCACCATAGCAGGCGCTTCCACCCTCAGTACAGACCAAGAGATTACAGCCTTTACCTAAGCAATAAGGCTTTTGTAACCTACCACTCTCTGTCGAAAGATGTACTCATTCCGATTAACCCAGATGGAGCTACAGAGAAGAGCAAACCATATATTCCAACTTGATCCCCAAACTGTACACCTTAGGCTAAGGTTCTATTCCAACCACTCTCTTACATCACCAAACATGAAGAACATGCCTCTAAGAGAAGACGGAACTAGTGCACCCCAACAAGTCGAGGCAACCTTACATTCACGCAACGTGTGAATGACGTCCTCCTCCTGAGCACCACATAGCTCGCACCGTGCTCGACTGACCATTCCTTTGTTGCACCTTAAACTATTAGTAAGCAATCGTTGACGCACACAGAGCCACAAGAAAACTCTCACCCTCTGAGGGACTCGTAGTTTCCATATTCTTCTTCAAACACCTCGATGACGTGTTCCATCAGACCTGCCCAACATATCATTAGCAGACTTTATGAGAATTCCCCACTGTTGGAGAAGTGCCACGTGGGACTATCCGCACCAGTACTCCCCACAAAAGGATAAGCTCATTCGATGCCCCTCAATATGCTGGTAGGTAGAAATTCCTCCATCCGATTCCATAACCACCCTCCAGAAGCTGAGAAGTAAGATGCCACCTTCTCGTCTTTGATGGCCATGGGAAGCTGCGTTAGGGTGTAGGAGCTTAAGGAGTCATACTGGGGTACCCAGCAATCCTCCCAGAACTTAACACGTTTACCATCACCCAATTTTCATCCTACACTACATGACATCGAGTCCCAAATACTCTTGATGCCCTTCCAAGCCTGAGAACCGATCCATTTAGCATCAATGGTAGGCATGACGTCATTACTGCACTTATACTTCTCTCGCATGAACTTGACCCATAAAGCATCTCGTTTTTTAATGAGACTCCAACCTAACTTCATCATGGAAGTTGAGTTCTGTCGTTGAGCATTATCAATACTGAGCCCACCTTCTTCTTTACTCCTGCAGACCTCTTCCCAAGCTACTAAGTGGATTTTCCCATAACTGCCAGTGTTCCCCAGAGAAAGCCATGACACTTCTTGTGAATTTCATCACACATATGCATCGGAAGGGGAGTGGATTGCATAGTGTAAGATGGAATATATATAAAAACTAGTTGATTAGTGGGACATTCAATATCTGTTTTTTTTTACACATAACTAATTTGACTAATTTTCTTAATCTATTCAAATTAATCAACTAGTTTTTATTTTGAGAACCAGAGATAGTGTATAAACAACACATTACGTACTGCAGGCATTGTAATTTGTAAAAGAAATGTGGAGTTTTTTCCCACCAAATTAAAGAAATATGAAGTTACTTGCCTTAAACTTTACACTCTCTATATTCGACTTTTGTTATTTTTTATCAGATTTTGGTAGAAAAAGCTTTTTTTTTTTCTTCAGTGTGTCTCATTCCTTTGATGGTTTTATTATTTGAATTTGATCTTTGAATGTCCCACTAAAATCAACATTAATATAAGATATAGAATGTATAATAAATGATACGATTAATGATACGGTTAATCATTTATGAAATTATTTGTACTAAGATTTATGTTTCCCTTTATTTTTTTCCTAGGAATATGAATATCCTCTCTAACAGAAGGTAAGGGGATTCCTCTCTTTCTAGTTTTTCTTCGCCCAAAAGGAAGCCATTTTTATTGAACACAAAAAAAAAAAATCATAAACACCAAAAGCCGAAACCAAAAAGTAGTCAAAATAATCCTATCAATATAATCTAACCCACAAAGACTCACCAAAAAACAAAAGAAGAAAGAAGCAACGTTAGATAATTCACTATTAGAAAAATAGCCTTTTACATCATCTAATCTATATTGATTATTGTGCCAACAGTATAATAAATGAGGCTGTAGCATTGTTATAGATAACAATACAATATTTAAACCTATTATAATAATGCCTGGTGTCATATTATTTTTTACATTGAATTTAATGTAATATTACTTAAATCATATCAATAATTATACACAATCAGTGTGTTTCATCTTTACATTAGCCTATTTCTTGCCTTTTTGTTTTCTCGAAGTAATCTGAACTAGAACGATCAACAGTCATGTCCTGTCATCGTCTATTTAAGTTCATAACCATCTTGACCCATCCTCCATCTTTCCCTCCTGCCCCTCCCTACCCTCCTCCCCTGTCTCCCCCGCATTCCTCGCTGCCCCTTCTTCCTCCCCTACCTCCTTCGATGCACTATCTTGAATAACCAAATACTTATTAGAGATCTAGTTCATCCTTGCAAAAGGAACTGACCTTCTTTTTCTTTCCACCCATTGATTATTGGTAACTTATCTTTTTTCGTTTTCTTTCTCTCTAGTGAGCTATTTTCTTAAGTCCTAATACTAGTTAGTTCTTAATTGCTAAACTACTTTGTATTTTCACAATTTCTTTTGTTTGTGGGACAACAAATTCAATTATTAGAAGAATTAACTAGTATTAAAAAAAATAAGGTCCACTAAGAAGTGGATATTCTTTTTATTTAAATTTTTAATGTTTACACTGGCTGGTACAATAACCACTGTTAACATCATAGTTTTCTACACTGATTAGAAAATGGGTGTAAAATGTGCAGACTTTTAACACTACCCGTTTCTACACCGGTCATATTTCTGATATCAAATGCTTATTCTATCGAATGTAAAAGACCTTTTTTCTAGTAGTGATTGAAGCAATAACAATACAACTTGACCTATGCTAGTCCTATCAATTAAATGACAATTAGTAATCATCCAAGAACTAACAAAAATAGAAGAATCAGCGAGTAAAATACTACCTCCAATCTCTAATATAAAAGTTAGTTGACTAATTTAATAAGATTAAGGAAGTTAGTTAAATTAGTTATTTATAATAAATGAGCATTATTTTTCCTAAAATACTTTTAATGATTTACCAAGGGAAGATTCGTGCCCCTTGCTTCATCCCTCAACTCCTGGAGCTCTTTCGTCAAATCTGCAGACCGTCAATCACCCACTTTCTTTTTGTTTCCAATTAACAAATTGAACAGATCCTTCTAAAATAGAGTTATTCAGATGAAAACTATTCATGGTAAGAAAACCTTCCCTCAAAACAAAACACTCGGCCATAAAAGAAGAAGTTACTGAAATTTTCTTTACCAATCCACACACCATTGTGCCAAAGCTATCCTTGCAAATAATTCCTATACCAGCTTACGATTTATGGGTAGCTGAATGAAAACCAAATCATAATTTTAAAAGTAATTTTACGATATACAAAATAAATATGTTAGAAAAATTTTGTTTCGACTTGTATGAAAATACTTTTTAAAAGTACTTTTATTAGAAGGCAAACACCTATAGTTTACTAATATAAGAATCATATATGTTTATTTTAACAGCAACTGCCTGGGGAGCATTCTATTGCAACAAATAACTTCCAACTTCTGGAGACCTAGCACCTTCATTTTCATAATTTACATCAAAGCACTCTTGCACCAGGATATGAGCATCTCTGATTACTTTGAATGGATCCACTAATTCAACATTAAAAATCCACTTACACCTCCTCTTCTATATATTCCAGCAAATCACAGCAATAGTAGTTAGTAGTTAATTCTACCATTGTTATTTTTACTCTTTTCATTTCTCTTTATTGTTTTTTACTATTTAAATTTAAATTTAAATTTTGGACTTCCAACTCAAATAAAAAAAATGAATATCAATTTTAAATACAAATATACAGTATATGCGGCATTATTAAAATATATAATTTATTTTTTAAACTCTATATAACATTTAAAAAAAAAAAAAGACATGTTTAGCGAAGCATAAATTTATACAGACATTTGCAAAGTGAAACAAATATAAAAGATGGATTGTACTTCACTAGAAAAGGTGGGATTTCAAAGCTAGTGTAAAATAATTTCATATTTAATCAATCTAAAATATTACCTCCGGTCCTAATTATAAGACCTCATTTATAGTATACAAACAAGATCTTATAATTAGAAGCGGAGGTAGTATAATATTTAGAGCAAGCAAACTGCTTTGTTTATTATTTGCAAAAAAAAAAATTCATCACTCAAACTTCATATATCTAACTTAAATTTTCTTTGGTTTTCTAATGAAAACTGAATGCCATTACCTTAAGAAAGAGAAAATTACATGACTGCAACAGTGACTAACTTCCTTCATCATCTTTCATCTCAACCAACAAGAGGAAGATGGATTTTAATTTGAAGAGAGTGTAGGATAATTTCTTCTTTGGAAGAAACCTAACCATAGTTTGGAGAATAGCTTCTAAAGAATAGATTATTGGGAGAATAAATTTTGTGAAGAATAGATTTTGTGAAAAAGTAATTATGATAAAATGAGAGTGTTTGGATAGTTATTATCAGAAATACTTTTTATATGTGTAAATTACTAAAAAAGACATAAGTTAATATGATAATTACATAAAAGATAGATTTTATACTATATTTTAATTTGAAGGAATAACATTGTTAATAATATTTTTTTTCAACATAATTAATAATATATAAGATAATATAATTAATAATTAATTAATATGTGTATATATTTATAAAATATAAGATTAAATATGTTTATAAAAAAATAATTGAGAGGTGTTAAAGTCATCGTTGAGATCTATTCTGACATGTACAATTATACTCTCTAATTTGAGCTACAAGTATAATAGATTCACTTCTTCTGAAACTATAGTTTTGAGTCCAAAATCATGGTTTTACTCCAAACCATGGTTTCCTCCAAAATTTTCCCTATTTGGTAGCCTCTTTTCCCGAACTATGGTTTGGGAGGACACCCAAACAGGTTAAGTAGTGAAAACTCAACTTTCACATGGTACATTGAGGAGGTGTTTGACAACCCTCAAAAGTGCTTCTGAAAAGTACTTTTCCGCAAAACAAGGCAAACTCCTCTACATATTTACTTCGTAAACAGTAAAAGCACTTCTGAAACCATGGTTTGGTTTCTATCCAAACACACCCTGAAATTGAAGTAAAACACAATTTTTTTTTAAAAAAATTTCTTATGCAAATGGGTTAATGTCCCATTTTATTTCAGAAATTTTTGCTCAAAAGTTGTGAGTATGCAGAAATTTTTTAAGAGTAATGTTGCCTCTATTGCTAATAATGTTATCTTTGACTATTAATTGACTAAATGATGCACGTGGCGATCTAGCCATTCTTTTTTTTAAAAAAACAAAAATTTTCTCAAAAGGATAGTAGTAGACAGGTCAGATTGCAACTAGCTTCATACTTTCATGTGTGTTTGAAATGCCATTAGGAGAGTAAAATGTACTATGGAAAGCGTGAAAGGCGAGTTAGTGGCTTATTCAATAGTGACTTGTTGTTTGGATTCTAGTTAGAGCAAATGGGCTTTTAAAAAAAATCCACGTCAAAAGCTAAAATTTGTAGCTTTCAGGCCTAAGTCATAAGCCACTATAGAGATAGGAATGGAGAAAGAGTGAAAGAATGATTATGAGATGAAAGAAAAGGATCTTGAGATATATCCTACTTTACTTTAATAAAAATCTAAAATTACTCCAAAAATACTAAATAATTAAATGTTTATAAAAGTATAAAAAGAAGCAAACAAATTAAATAATAAAATTTAGAAAAAATTGGGAAAATTTTTTTATTTGAAATTTAATTGGTAAGGAAGATTTGATAACTTTTTATATGCATAAAGTACAAGCACTTTGCAAATTTTGTACGCACAGAATACCAATACTTGTATTTAAATCAAACTTTTCCCGAATTTTTCCTAAAATTTAGGTATTTTAGTATTTTCATAATTTTCCAATAACACCTTAGTTATTTTTATTTTGATAACTTTAATTTTAATATTTCTTTTAGAATTATCAAATTATATACAAAAATATAAATATATATATTATTTAATAAAATTTACATTGTTTTAATTTTTTTTATATCCAAATTTATTACTTTTTTATTTTTCATCCAAACAAGTTTTATTCTGTCAAACTGATTTTTCTACAAATGTCGATCCAAATATAAATCAAATTATACTATAACTTGTGTATGTAAAAATTAAATTAAAAAAAATCACTTTTATCATCACTAATTCAAACACAACTATCCGGGATTACCAAACACCCAAAATGGTCGATGTATTTCCAACTCACTACAAACATCCAATGACTTCTTTTTCCCAGCAAATTTTTTAGGGAAAATTGCAAAAAAAGACCTTGGAATTGTAAAAACGCAGATAGGGACCCTTGACAACTTCACTTTGGGTTTGACAACTTCAGGGCATATTATTCTTGTCAAAACCCAAAGTGAAGTTGTCAAGGGTCCTTATCTGCGTTTTTACAATTCCAAGGTCTTTTTTTGCAATTTTTCCAATTTTTTATCTCTAGCTTTGTTCTTAGTCTTCTTCCTCCCCACGCCATCTTTATCACGCAAGAAATTTTAGTATTCATAAACCCAAAATAAAGTGCAGCTTCTGCAATATCCTTTGCCTTGGATGTAGTCCCTTTCACGTTCGCCAATCGTCTCACAAACTCCTCCATCTTCTCCACTCCCCCTTTCGTGGGCAACCCAAAGTTGATACTTGCTTATCAAGGCCCAGCTTTAACGAGAAGATAGAAGAGAGAGGAACCAATTAAGAGAGAAGGATTATCTCCACTCAAGCACTAGACTCCTGGCTTGGAGCTGGGAGAAAAGGATAACCCCCTTTTCATGATCTCCTTAGAGCGCGATAACAAAGTACAAATAGTATTGAGACGTTTTGGTTGGAGGCATAAGGATGTAAAGAATTTACTTCCAAACAGAGGCTTTGAGAGAGCATGGAACTATTTTTATTTTGATTATCGGATTGAAACACCCACTAAGGGAGAGTGCAGTTTTTTTTTTTTAAAATTTACCACCTGGATGATGAGCTGTTGCATTGAGCCAATGGGAAGGTGCCGTTCTATCATTGAGTTAATATATCAGCTGAAGTTAACTTTGCCGTTGCTATGATTTGGTAATTTCTTACTGCTATTAAAAGAACTTTCGGATGCCACAGCTTAGCAAAAATTTCCAGACGCAAAATTAAACCTTAACCCTATCCAAATTAGCATGTCATCTTGAGGTATAAATGCAAGAGATAGATTAATGCTTTGGAAAGCAATGGAGAAATTATAAAGGCTGCTCATTAATTCCCTAATTTTGTTGGCAATGAAAAATTTTCACTATCATTAACACTTCATCACAAAACAAGAAAATAAAACCTAAAAAGCATTATAGAGACAATACACAGAAAAGAAAGTAAACATATAACTATCATCAGCAGTTTTAGTAGAGGAAAAGGGGTTGTAACACCCAAATTGAAGGGTAAGACCTATCTACTAAAGCTTTAGTAAGCCAAATAGCTACTAAGAGTATACTTGGATTAACAATGGCAAAATTGACTTTTGTTTCAATGACTTTTATAAAATTAAGTTGAGGTAAAAGCCAATTAGTGTAATGTGATTTATGTCTGAATTGATATTTATAAAAAGTTAATTGAAAAAATTAAAACTTGCATGGATGATTAACTAAAAGAGTAAGTTTAAATGTAAAAGAACATGGATTTCATTGAATACTAGTATTTTATATTATATGATTTTAACGTGATAATTGTTAAAAAAATTGAAATTATAATTATAAAATAAAAATATTTGTTAGTGAGAAAATTGTAGTGAGGATTTTAAGTTGGTAAAAAGGGTTTAAATTCAAGGGTTTGTATAAAAATTTAATTTGCAAAGTGCCGCTACCTTGTGTGTATAAAAATTTATTAAGTCTTTCTCACCAATTAAAATTTTAATGAAGACTTTTTTCCAATTTTCTCTAAATTTATTATTTAATTTTTTTCTTTCTTTTGATACTTTTATACACAGAGTATATAATTATTGAATATTTTTGGAGTAAATTTTTTGTATTTTTATTAAAGTAAAGTAAGACCTACCTTTAAGACACTCCTCTTTCATCTCATGATCATCTTTTTTTCTCTCCGCATTCTAGAAGCCAAAAGCTCTTTTCATTAGTGTTGAAATGCACCCAACTTTTGCTCTAGAAGTTGGTTGGGCTAAAAGCCCATCCAAACAATCCACAATATCTAAGGGTGTGTTTAGATGGACGGTGACAAAACTATTGACTTCTATTCTAACTGACTTTTGTAAATAAAGTTAGAGTAAAAGTCAGTTGGTGTAATGTGATTTATGTTTGGATAGGTGCTTAAAAGTCAATTGAAAAAGTTAAAAGTTTGTTTAAATGATTAATAAAAAAGTGAGTTTAGTTGTAAAATACTGAAAATGATATTGATTTTATTAAATACTAGTGTTTGATATTTTATATTTTTAATGTGATAATAGTTAAAAAAATACCTAAAATTATTATGATAAAATAAAATAGTTTATTTGTAAAATTATAAAATAAAAATATTTGTTACCGAGAAAAATTTGAAAACATATTATAGATAATTAATTAAATATATATAATAAACAAAGGGAAAATGACAAATATAGACCTCGAATTACCAAAATTACACAAAGTCACCTGAATAAGCAAAATTACCATGAAAGACCCAGTCTCATATTGTAAATATGAAATCTTAGTGAAATGTCTAAAATGCCCATTAGCCAAGTTGTGATATGGTCTACTGAAATTGTCATTTGCTAAAGTAAACTTGTTATTTCCCATAGTTAACTTGTTATTTGAGATACTTTCAACCAAATTGTGATTTGGTCTACTGAAGTTGTCATTTATTAAAGTGAACTTGTCATTTTTTTATAGTCAACTTGTCATTTGACTGAGGGGCATTTCAGATATTTTGCCAAGATTTCATATTTGTAATATGAAACTGGGTCCTTCATGGTAGGGTCGCCTCACTGGTTGCATTCCCAACACCTTACTTATTAAGGGGCACTCGAGCTTTCACTAACCCCTGGAACCAAATCTCAATCTATTTCACTTGGGTAGAACGTTTTTATCTCAACCGCCCAATCAGGATTTGGGATTGGGAGAATGACTGGTACGTGCTTGATGGAAGAACTGCCTTTGCTTGCTTTGCCTATAAAGGTGACTTTTGTGTAATTTTGATAATTCAGAGATTTTTATTTGTGATTTTCTCATAAACAAACATGAATATAAATTAAAATTCATTTATTCCCTAATTAAAGTTACCAAGGGATGCCCATTAGAGAGCATAATAGCCATTGGAATTAGGTATAGAAACTGAGGCACCTTCTTATTCCACAAACCACCTCAATTTCTCAAAGTTCCCACAAGAACAGGCAGAAAACACGTCTACCACGGGAGGTATATCAGGAATTTTTGGGGTTTTAGACTCCAGTGACACCACCTCGATCTTCGACGAACCCATTTGGGCTATAGCATTCGACAGGAAAAAAAACAAAATTTCAAAAGCTATTAGGATTAAGGGTTTTCTGGGCAAGGATCAAGATGAAACCTAACTAGTGATTGCTTGCAGGGAGAAGGAGAAAGAGAGAGAAGAATTTAGAATCTGTTGGGGGGTCATAGAAGCTTCTATTCATAACATCCCCAAACGCCAGTGAGAGTGACGAATGGAGAGTTGAAGTGCTAGGAGTGAGGGAGGGAGAACCATGGCTGAATGCTTTCTGTCTGAGCAGCACGAGCACGCTTTCTGTTTGAAGAGGAGAAGAGCTCGGTCAAATATGAGGGGTAAATTTGATAGGTGAAAATTTCAATGCTCACTAATGCAATTTTAACACTAGATTGCATTTTTAAACGGTCCATAAGTTACTTTGCTTAGCATTTCTGTCGAATGCCATTTTCCTCCATAAATCAGTTAGTATAGAAGCCCATCCAAGCAACTAATTATACCTAAATAAGTACAAATCTTAGTTTCACACTTTCCAATGCGCTTTTACTATCACCAACGGCAATCCAAATTAGCCTGAATAAGTTTCAAACTTCAGTTTCACAAATTTCAAGACACTTTTACAACTTCAAATGACAATCCAAACGTGTCCTAAATTGCTTGCCTTGAGAATCCAAACACAAGAATGGTTCTTGATGAATTTTCCAAGACCAATACATTCTCAAGGAGGAGATCACATCTCCACTGAGGAGACATGCATTGTTGATTGACACAATTGATGAGCATTTGATTTTCCAATTTAAATTAGACAATGCTCAGATAAGTAACTAAAACAGAAATCAAAGCTTCATCTGACGTAGGAGTACCAACTAGAGGCACTTCTCTCGTCAATAGGGACCCCATCCTTTCCGTAGTTTCCTTCTCAAGGGTTCCTGCTTTTCAGCAACAAAAGAAGCCGATTAACTAGTGGAGATAGATCCTTTAATGAATGAAGAAGATGGGTCTATTGTTCTAAATTCCCCATTTGTAACGAGTAGAATTTCATCCAGAAGGCAACATGATATCTTCAACCTTATTAATTGATGTAGCGATGCGTGAAATTTTCTAATATTTCAACCAAAAATAAAATGAAATTGTGCATACCATGCCTAGTTGCCTAGCGTGCTCAGTTAGCTCGGCCTAGACCCACGGAAGAAACAAAACCAAAGGACAAACGAGAAGGCTTGGGCAAAGTTATGGGCGTCACTTGGGGCCTACCCATCTCGGCTCGGATATATGCTAATATGTATATGTTATTTTTAAATTTTTTTTATCTTGGTGCATTATTATAAAAAGACAATAGTGAGGATCATTTGAAATTTATTGGAGATTATTTACTCTTTGAATCTTTGGAAAAAAATTTATATTTCTCATAAAAATTTGGTCTTACCCTTTGAAATTTGTAAAAAAAAAAGGAAGTTACGTATTACACAAAATGCTTGATGTTACCAACAAGGATTATGTTTAGTGAAAGGAGTTAATTTCTCATAACATGATAAATTAAGGTTTAAATTTTTATTAGAAGAAGTACTTATATTTAGTATCCATGAGCATTGCTTGTATTCAAAAAAGGGCTTGGCTTTTGGGGGAAATGAACGACTTGTCGTTTGGATCGTCTGAAGACATTTTTTTTCTTGGCCTGGCCTGAAACTCTAAAGGCTGACTATAAGGCTCCCCAAGCGCATAATGTGGTTTTCTTTTCTTCAAGATTAGACACCAATAGGATAGGTCTAATAGAAAGGGCTAATTTATCACATACAATGTGATGGATCAAGATTCAAATTCCTATTGGAAAAGATACTTACATTAAATGTCTGACAGTGTTTCGAATAAAATTATCTCAAATAGAAGAATACCTATATTTTAAGAAGAAAAAAAAAAAAAAAAAGATCAGACGGTCCCGACCAATCCCCATCAGCAAGATCCGGGGATGCGCATCGTCAAGGTCGAAGGACAAGTAAAGTATGAGGCCGTGCCGCCCACTCTAAAAAGAATAAAAAAATACATATATAAATGAAAAAAAAAAATAAAAAGCGACTCTAGCAGAGAGAGAGAAAGACAGAGACGAGAGAGAGAGAGGCAAGGGACGGTCCGTAGCTGATATTAGTTGTTTGGTTGCCAAGGAAAGTATCGGAGGAAACGCCAGACAATGATGATGAAGTTAATGGGACCTTCACCTCCTCGATTCAGTTTATATGTTCGTCTTTGAAATGGGTGGAGCAGCAATCCCCAACTACTTCTTCCATCTACCTTGCTGTGCGTTGTTGAGTCGCTGCTTTCACTTGGGATCCAAGTCTGCATCACCATCACCATCAACAACAGCCACGTCTTCTTCATCTTCTTCCTTATTGCGCTTGTTACAGCGCTCTTCACGACCATGATCCTCTGCCTCCTACGCTCTCTGGGATCTCAATCGCAGATCCACCTTTCTTTTCACTGCCGCTTTCCAGATTCAAGACCGCCCCCTTATTGCTTTTTCTCATGGACCCCGCTGCCTCTCGTCCAGCTGTAGTCTTAGATAATGGCACCGGGTAAATTTTTCTTCTCCTTCTCTGTCTCAGTTTAGTTTCTTTTCCTTTGTAGAAATGAAGGGGTACGACGTGTTTGTCGAATTGCCTCGATTTGATTTTCCTGTTTAAGGGTGCAATTGCCCGGATGCAAGTGTCTCTAGGCTCGATTTTTGATCGTGTTGATTAATAAAGCTAGGTCAATGTAGGGTTTCCCCTGAAACTGGAAGTGATCTTTCTTTGCAGGTATACTAAGATGGGGTTCGCCGGTAACGTTGAACCTTGTTTTATTGCACCGACAGTGGTTGCTGTTAACGAGTCATTCCTTAATCAATCTAGAAGTTCTTCCAAGGCCAATTGGCTTGCGCAGCACAATGCGGGAGTCATGGCTGATCTCGATTTCTTCATCGGGGACGAGGCACTCTCCAAGTCTCGATCTAGTAGTACTTACAATCTTAGTTACCCAATTCAGCATGGCCAGGTTGAAAATTGGGATGCCATGGAGCGATTCTGGCAGCAATGCATTTTTAATTATTTGAGATGTGATCCGGAGGATCACTATTTTCTCTTGACCGAGAGTCCACTGACAGCACCTGAGAGTCGCGAGTATACTGGTGAAATCATGTTCGAGACGTTTAATGTACCTGGACTTTACATAGCCGTAAATTCCGTGCTTGCTCTTGCCGCTGGCTACACAACATCCAAGGTTGGTATTTGTGTTCCAGATTTTGTGTATATTCGTAGAATTGAATGTTGACTTTTGATAAGTTCAATTGGTGAAGTTTCCACGAAGTCTATTAAGGTCGCCGCAAGGAACGGCTGTGCTAGTTAGCTTAGCAGCTTTACCCCAATTCCATGAGTGATGGGACTCTATACGCCCACTTAGTTGAGGTTTCCGAAAGTCCCTTATGGCCGTAGCATCGACAGCTTTGCTAGTTAGTTCGATACCATCACAACAGCTGCATGGAAGATAATGCATCTGATAAACCCCCTGAATTTTGTAGCTTTTCTGGGCTTTCGCTTGAAACTCAAATATATTATACCAGGAAGTTCTTAATTGAGAAGATAGTCGAGGCCTCATTAAGCGTTTAAAATTTTGTGATAACAATAACTAGCCCTACTTTCTGCTTTGTAGCGTAATTCCTAAATGATGAAAATAATAATCTTGTTGTCATTGTCATCCTTTTTAGAAGTGAAAGGTTATTAGCTTGAAAAGAAAATTTTCATCAGACAAGCTTGCCATTTTTGACTCGTCAGTACATAGACGATGAAATATTTCTATAAATCCTATACCACGTGAATGCTTTTTTTTTAATCTATCTATTGTTTTACTAACATTTCCTTTAGCTTATTCAATGTTCGTCTTAGTGTGAGATGACAGGAGTTGTTGTGGATGTTGGAGATGGGGCCACACATGTTGTTCCTGTAGCAGATGGTTATGTTATTGGGAGTAGCATCAAATCAGTTCCGATTGCAGGCAAAGATGTTACTCTTTTTGTCCAGCAGCTCATGCGGGTAGGTAATCTGTGCGCTATAAAATAACTAGAGTATTTTGCTGGTATTTGTTCATAGATATGAATATCTTGTAAATTGTTCCCATAATCTTTAAAGTTTTCATGAATTACCGTTGGACTAGTTAGTGAAACCCAATCACATCTAAGCACCACTCAATGATGAACTGGGCGCATTAGATGTTTGATTGGTAATAAGCAGTACCAAAACAAAAAACACCTATTTGTAGTTAGGTACCTCAGTTGACGTGTTCTGTAAATTTATAACCCGGGGTGTACAAAATACTCATATCCTCTGGGTAATCATAAAATTTATCTTTTTGAGGTGGCTATGGGAACTTAAATGGATGTTTTAAGGGGTCTGGGTTGGGGCACTCTTCCCCAACCTTGTAGTTACTGCGTATAAGTGCGTTTGTAGTATAAATCAATAGAATATATCATAAAAAGTATGAAAAATATCATCCAATTAACAATGTATGACTTTTAAATGGTATTTGTTGTTTTTATATACACAATAATTGTTATTTAGAATATTTTTAATTCTTTCTTGTGACTTTTTATAAACATATATATATTTTTTAAATGGAATTCAACTTGAGAAAAACATTTTCATTTTGAATTTTTGTTTTTGGGGGTAAATGGGTGGGGGTTTGGGGGGGTTCGAGGGCTCAATAGGATAGTAAAATTTCTTATCTCCCTAATATGGGCCCAGGAATGAGACTGTAATACCTTAAACTCCACTGCTATTTATGTGGTAAAACTTATTCATTGATTATGTTGTATATTGTGATACTGGCATTAATAAACCTCTAATGTAATAATTGAGACCCAATTTTGATTCTGCTGTTTGCTAGTTCTGATTTATGGGCTGTCTCTTACATTGTTTCATGTAGGAAAGAGGAGAGAATGTACCACCTGAAGATTCTTTTGAAGTTGCTCGCAAAGTGAAGGAAATGTATTGCTATACCTGTTCTGACATTGTTAAGGTCATCTTGAGTCCCCTCACTGATTTGATTACTTTGACAATAATCATTTCAGGAGTTAGTAGTGCAAATAGTTGTTCTCTTCATTTTTAATACTGGGCATCTGAGAATAGAAGGTTCAAATTTTTTGCATCAATTAGTGTTAATCATTTTTTCTTCCCTTCCTCTTTTAACAATGGCTATGATCTCTCATGTATTCAGGAGTTTAATAAGCATGACAAAGAACCAGCCAAGTACATCAAGCAATGGAGAGGGATCAAACCAAAAACAGGGGCACCATATTCCTGTGATATTGGCTATGAAAGATTTCTGGGTCCTGAGGTTTGTTCTATGGTTTCTTTCTTACATTTTCCCTAATTGAAATCTTTCTATCTAAGGGAAAATTTGATTAAACGCGTATATGTTTGTTGTTGTGCACCTTCTCCTTGCATGATTTTCTCTATTGTAAATATCTAAATCTATCCTATAAGTATTTGGTAAATATATATTTTTTTTATATAAAAATGATTTGCTGATGAAAAGGTGAACAATAGAATAACAGAGGACAAGCATTTTTCTCGAACTGGAAAAAAAGGACCCCTTAACATGAAAGAGCTTTCCCATTGCTTTGAAGATTGACAAGGGACCCCATTTTTTTTTTTTTTTAAAAAAAAAAAGCTGAAATCAGTTAGGAGCCAAGGCAGCATATAAGCAATCTTCCTTTAAAGATGCCACGGTATAATTTCTCATGAAAAAGTCACGTGTGGTGCTAACCGAAGACTCTAGAATGTTTTAAAAGTAGCACACTGCCAAAGAACTTTAAACTGCTTTCTCCTCCCAAAACCTGTAAAATTATCAGTTCAAAAGACCTGAAACTCAGCTGGAGAAACCTAATTCATGTTAATAATGCAAAACAATCTGTTCCAAATCTGCCATTCCATGTTACAATGTAGATACAGTTGATTATGTCTGTAAACTTCTAAAATACATCTAAAAAATATCTGGGGATATAGCCTTATTGGGCTTTTGACGCTAAAGCAAATTGTTTGTATTCATTTTATTAAGGCAGGTCAAAACAAAGCTTTTCACGTTAAAAGGAACGTTAGTTTTCCAGAAATATTTTGACAAATGATGACAACATGTGTTTGGACTTTGAATCAAGGGGGGAAAAAATTAAAGAGGGAATGACTGGTATAGGCACCCAAAGAACCCAAACTCTTACTTCTATTGTGAAAAGAAAGGACATGAAATGGAATGAGGATTTTTTAGAACAAAGCAAGATCGTTAACCAGTGAATGTTTTATTGTATGTTCACTAACACCTACCTTAATTAGAGTGGTTATATGTGCAAAATGTAAAATTTGAAGGGGCATTTACTCTTCACTATTACACCTTTTCCATGGATAGCTATGATTCATTCCGCCATTTACTCAAGAATTGACAGAGATGTAGATCCTTAATGGCAGTAGAAATTTCGTTGGATGATACTTTTAATGTTATTAGATTGGTGGGTTTGTAGAATTTAATACATCCATGTGATTATCATATTTTTTTGTTTTGAAGCATAATATTGGTGAGAATAAAACTACTGCTTTGGAATCTTGCCTTTTGTACTTATGGACTTTCCCTCTGTGATTTCTGCAGGTTTTCTTTAATCCTGAGATATATAGCAGTGATTTTACCACCCCTCTGCCAGTTGTTATTGACAAGTGCATTCAGTCTGCTCCAATTGACACAAGAAGAGCATTATATAAGGTGAAGTATTGCACATGATTTTTCTTAGTGATCTGTGCACAATACACGTGATTTTCTGTTTTGTCATGATTTGTCCGTGACTTTTAAGTCTTCATTAACAGTCTTTTTGTGTTTACGTTGAAATACTCAAGCTGTTTAAGACTCAATGGCTAGTATGGGTGCGTTTCTGTTTTATGGGTGCAATTTCAGCTCTTTGATGTGTTATTTCATCCCAACCAAAATGTTTGTTTTCTGATTCTGTTTAACCAACCACTTTCGTTCATAGGATCTTTTCACCATTGGATTTTGTACCATTTAATCTTGTGTTTTTATTTTATTACAGAATATAGTTTTGTCCGGAGGATCAACCATGTTCAAGGATTTCCACAGGAGGTTACAACGTGATCTGAAGAAAATTGTGGATGCCCGTGTTCTTGCATCTGAAGCACGTCTTGGTGGTGATATAAAAGTAAGAATTTTCATGCATCATTTAATTTATGACTCTCTCTCTCTCTCTCTGTGTCTGTCACACACACGCGCGCGCAAAAACAGTGATTACTTTGATGTATATGTGAAAAGCCTGACCACTATCTATTACTGCTTTGGTGTGGAATTTCATTTTTGATCCTCAGGCGCAACCAGTGGAGGTCAATGTTCTCAGCAATCCCATCCAGAGGTTTGCAGTTTGGTTTGGAGGCTCGGTGCTTGCCTCAACACCTGAGTTCTTTGGGGTATGGAGTACTTGCATCTTTTTTTTTTTTTTTTGGGGGGGGGGAGTCTTCCTCTGGTATATACAAATGTTGTGCCCTCATGACATGGCAATCCAATAATATTTAATTATGTTTAATTTTCTGTTTCAATGACGATTATGTTCTCTGTCTAATGTCCTGTTGGGTACCTGGTGAATTATGCTGCCCTGTTCAAGATAGTCAATTGCAAAAGGTGTACTTATGGTGCTAGACTCATCTAGCTTCTAGGAATGAGAGATGCTGGAAAATCATTTGCCTGAGTAACGCAAGGAGTTAAAGAAGGAAAATGTTGAAAATGTGCTATGTAAATGGAGAATAAATAAACATGAAACTATTATGATAACATTTGACACATAAACCCTAATAATCTCATAAGCAGCTCATTATTTATGGCATCAAGTCATAAGTTTAGAAGTTCGGTATAAAACTCTTAAAACAAAACGGTTACCCAGAAAGGTGTTTCAGGGCGGGCTGGCTGGCGGTCACACATTACCTGATTAGCGAAATGCAAACTACACTAGAAGTTAGAAAAATAATATGGGAAACAGGTCAATGGTTTTATGGTTTTATCCTTTTCGTAAAGCAGTTGTCATGTTTTGAGATGCTTCATAGGTATAATTTATTGGTGAGCTTTTAGGGTTGTATGTCTCGTAAACTAAACCTAGTGTGTCCAAGGCAGTTGAGTCAGGTGCCTAATGGTGCTGCCAAGCCAGTGCCGCAATGAAGGCGCCACAACTAACTGGAGCTGTTGAGGCGAGGTCTCTTTCTGCCTCTCTTTTGACAGCACTAGCCTTGTTGTTGAGAAGCATATCTGTAAAGGCTAAAATACTTCCTCATCTCTCATGACTATGGCTGCTTTTGATCTGAAAATGTTGGATGGTTAGGTTTTTGGAGGCCTTGGTTATACTCTTGTTCAGTATACTTGTTGCATTGATCACCCAAAAAAAAAAAAAAAAAAAAGAAAAAGGAAAGAAAATGAGAAGAAAACAATTCCCCAAAAGAAAGAAAGAAAACGAAAAACAACACACACAAGCGCAGTGGAAATGCACTTGAGAGTGGATTGCTTGGTGATGTTACTAGATCTTCGTTATTTTTCCGCAGGTCTTCTCAAATATCGAGAAGCTGAGTATATTTAATTTGATGAACTGTGGGGCTAGTGACGTGAAAATTGATAATGGCGCTGGGACTACAAATATAACAATTATTTGGACACTGGCTTACCCCTTATTTCATTGATAAAAGAGTCTTTAATTTCTTGTTACGCCTCTTCCAACATTAACCCTACGCCATGTGAAGCCTGGACTTGTATGACATTTAATTCTTTGAGCTTTTCAGTTTTGATAAAAGAATATTTCTTTTGTTGTGCTTGATCTGAACTTTCTGGTCCCTTGTGCAGGCTTGCCATACAAAGGCAGAGTATGAGGAATATGGAGCAAGCATATGCCGGACCAATCCAGTTTTCAAGGGGATGTACTGAACCCGAGATGAACCAGAGTTTTTTTGATGAGAATACTCAACCACAGTCTGGTTGAGTGTTCTTTCTTCCCAGGTGTATTCATATTGGCAGGAGTTGGTGTAAAATATGTACATTTAGTGAGAAAATGGGTAAATTCTCATGCCAATTGCTTTCCCGCGGCATATAGTTACAGATGGTCAATATGGTTGCTACCAGGCCCGTATGGTACAGATATGATAGAAAGCAATCTTCAGGAAAAAGTTTGGCTGAATTGCAATTTTTGGTGTTCAACTTAGAGTTTGATGTTATACATTTTTTCATTTGTTGGGACTGATAAATACCCTTCAAGTACTTTTCTAGGTAGGAAGTTCAATTCATTGGGATTGAGTTGTAAAACTAATAAGTACTAGTGCAGGGTTAGAAATATGTTCATGTGGAATCACTTATTTGCATTTTTTTGGTACATAATGTCTATCTGGATTTTGCTAAACGCTGATCAAAGTTCGAATCTTAAATATGTAGGACAGGTTCATCTATATTGTGATTTTTTTTTTTAAAATTTTGGGTAAAACTATATTGTGATTCATTTCTTAAGAGGTAATATGGAATCACTTTTGATTTTTAACACTTTGGAAATACTCTTTTGGTTCTCAATGTATGACTTGTTTAACAAATTTGATTAGATTAAACAAGTTGGTTAAATTAGTTGATTATATATTTTTCTAAAATATTCTTATTTATGATGGTTTTTGATTCAACTATTAATGTAAGTGAAGAGCCCATCACCTTGTTGTTGAGGGAGTATTAAAGACAAGGGGATTAGTCCATTTTGTTCGTTTCTGGTGCCTCATGGACTATGGTGCATGAGCCCAACATGCTAACTAATTAGCGTAGTTGTCAATTTCTATAAACACATGCTTTAAGGAAACGTAACGGAATAGCCATGCATGAGCAGGGCTCTCATATTGTCAAATAGTACTGATCACAGGATGACTTATTTGAGTATTTAGGTCCAAAGCTTCAGTTGAATTGATGCATGTGGCCTTTTTCTATTCTTGGGACTAGCAAATTTTAAGTCTCTTTACTAAAGGATTTGTAATCTAATGATATATTTTTCTTAAATGAAAAGTTACAATCCAATATCATTTGTAATTTTATTCTGTTAGTTTCTATCCCTTTAAATAATCCCTAGGGTTTAGGATTGTTTATGAGGCTCATTTGCTCACTACGCCTATACGAGTCCAAGAAAAATTGTCCAGTCCAACCGAGAAAAGGAACCTGAAAAATGGACATTTTTGGGTCAGGCTAATCACAGTCATGGGTGAGATATGGCACCCTGCCCAAAAAATTATATAATTATATATTTAATAAATAGTATTTCAGTCATTATTTTTCTCAAAAAATTATCTTTCCCTTATTCATTTCTTTGTAATTTATTTATCAATTCAACGCCAACTGTTATCAATTTTTTCTCTGCTAGGTGCTTTCGAAATTTTCAATTTCTATGTAATTTGATATATATTTTTGGCCGTTCCTAATATTTTTATCATTTTAAGCCAAAGTCATGCTTATAGAAATATAGCATATACCAGTAGATATGAAGCGCATGTTTAGATTAACGGTGACAAAACTGGTTTTTATTTTATTTGATTTTTGCAAATGTGAGTTAAGATAAAAATTAGTTAGTGTAATGTGATTTATGTTTGGGTTCACTTTTATAAAAATCAGTTTGATAGATTGAAATTTGTTTGGATAAATAATGAAAAAAATAAGTTTTAGATGAAAGTGATTGAAAGGGTATTGTTTTTCTTTAAACTAATTTGCTTGACTTATAAATTGATTTATAATTTGACGATATGTATAAATATTTTAGAGGGATCATATAACAAAAGATATAATTAAGTATTTATTTAGTTTTCATAATCTTTTCAAATTAGTCCACTGGATTTTATATTGAGGACCTGAGATAGTATGTAACATGTATATAATTTGATAAAATTAAGAAAAACAATAAATAAAAAATAATTAAATTATTACTAAAAAAATCAAATTATTTGATCAAGATAGGACTCAATTAAATATCTTTATCTTTCTTTTCATCTTGGACAAAAAACTCACCCAAACAATGGAAAAACTCCAACTCACCCATAAACCCCCATTTCATCAATTCCAATGCATGTTTCCTCCCTCCAATGGCAATCCAAACAGGTGCCAAGTATGACAAGATCTAGCCAAAAATTAAAAATATCAACGCTGTGAGCTTGTTTCGTGTTTGTTAGGTTAATGTAGTTTTTACCTTTTATGCATTATGCCAATGGCCAATATTGTTAGCATGTACTACCTCCAATCCTTAATATAAGATCTTATTTAAATTTTATTTTGGTCTTAAATATAAGATCCCAATCTACTTTGTCTCTCATATTTATATATTACTTCTCAAATTAGTCCTTCTAATAATGTTAGTTCTAGCGATACACTTAATTAGTAAGGATATTTTAGAAAAAATAATACATGTTTATTATAAATAACTAACTTAATTTCTTTCCTTAATCTATTCAAATTAGTCAACTAACTCTTATATTTAGGACCGGAGGTAGTACTTTGATATCAAAAGACCAGTTAGATTGATTAGAAAGAGAAAAAAAAAAAAGACGGCATCCTTTCATATGGAGATTGATGCAAACCACTTGGATTTCGAGACTTTAGTTACATTTATTGCCTTATTTGTAATAGATTATGGATATCATTTAATTATTAAAGTAAAGATATTTTTTAAGACATATGGTAATATTTTAAATTTCAAGATTCAAGTTATGCTTATTTTGAAATATTTCAAGGTATAAAATTATGGAATATATTTTTTTAGATATAGTTAGAGATTTTTTTCATATATGGTATAGGTAAGATTTAAGATGTCATCATTTGGATGAGACTGTTCACCCTTACACAACTCAAAATGGTTAGAGCTTCATAGGTAGGGTTGAGTATTTTTCGGTTTAGGCATTAGTAGTACTGGGAAAACGGCCGGCCCGGCTAGTCACGAGCTTGGATTTAAACTAGCTGGCCCGTTTAAGCTTGAGTCCCAAAAATAAACCATTTTTTAAAGCCTGGTCCGTGAGATGACGGGCTTGGACTGACATGCGAGCTTTTGGCCTTTTTAACTAAAATGCAATTTTTAAATTTTTTTTGCATATTTTATCGAAATAATAAAAATGAAACAATAAAATTACTAATAAAAGGTAAGGTATAAATATAAATAAAGTTGAGTCACAAACATAAACATCATCATGTCTAAACATATATCACAATGTAATAGAGTCTATTGAATAAACAAACTAAATAGATGACAGACATAAACAACTAAATAAGTACTAAGTTCAGTAAATAATTACAATGCGGATGATTTGGTTTAATTATAAATAATTAACAAAAAAGTTTAACTAACAAACATAGTATACATAAAAAATAATCATTTGTCCTACCGACAAAAAAAAGAATCTATCATCCTTAGTTCTAAATTTGTTTCTAACTATAAAAATAATACAGATCTTTATTTTAATTCAAAAGATTCTCTCATTAATTCTACTTTAGGTATAAAAAATATGGGAAAATGACAAATAAAGTCCGTGAAAATTACACATACAGTATTCTAAGATGTTTTGACAACTTATAAATAACAATACATTTTTGTGAATATACTTAGTTTTAAATTTTGCAATTTTCACATTTTTTGAGTTATTTTTCCAACAACTATAGTGATTCTTTTTTTTTTTTTGGGTGAATGCTATCTATGTGAGTGGCTAGAGTAAGTGAAACTAAGAGTATGCTATGTCGAAAATATTAGATTTTTTTTTCAAGTTAAGAAAAAAATATAGGAATTTTTTTAAAAAAAATTGGCGGGTTTAAACTGGCTGGCCTGTGGCCATTTTTTTAGCCTTACAAGGTTGTTCCTTTTAAACTCGACTTCCCTTTTAAGGCTTCAAAATATAAGCTCGGCTCTTAACTTAAACGGGCCGGCCTGATGGGCTCGGTTTGTTTTCCCAGCTCTAGCATTGGATAGGAAGCCTTGTCTTGCCTAACCCTACCAATAAATACTCCTACTAGGATTGCTTCCATTCCCTCCAAATTGAGATGTTTTGCCACTTTTTGATGTCATTTTCTGCACACAGTTATTCTAAATCCGTTCATTACACACGCAACAAAAGATTTGAACAATAGGGGTGGTGTCTGCATACTTTGAACTTTTCCTACCAAATTTTGATTCTTAAACCGCAAGGAAAATAGGGTATTTAGTATTCATTCTTTGCTAGTGTTTTTCTTCCCCAGGGAGCTTTTTTCTGAAAGTACTTGGATCAAATTTTATCATAACTCAAGTTCTTACAGTTTTCCATTACTAATTTTTAATCAACTTGTTGGCGAATTCGGCATTTTTTTTTTAAAGATAACTCACATTTATTATACTACTTATAGATCGTTTGATAAAAATTTGTGTCATTTAGCTTACAAGATTTCGTCAATAAATTTTTGCATTGATCTTTAGCCAACAAATTAGTAATATTTAACTCAACAAATGAGTGAAAGTATTTATTATTTGGTTGAAAAAAACAAAGCATTTATTATTTAATTAACTTGTCAAGCGATTTATTATTGGGTAAAAAACCAAGAACAGAAATGGTCGCGGCCGAAAAGGAGGCAGAGAGATTTTAGGGCTTTCCTTCTTTCAAAAACACAGCGCGAAACGCAGGAACAGTGAAGTACTTCTGAAAGCTTCTACACAGTTCGTCCCTCTCCGCACTGACCACCTGCTTTTCTCCAATCTTGATTCGGTGCATGATTTAGGTTTGAAGTCGCTTTGTGAAGAGTCGAAGGGATCGTCGTCTCCGAGAAATGGCGTTGGCCTTTGACGAGTTCGGAAGGCCCTTCATCATCCTGAAGGAGCAGGAGCAGAAGACTAGGTTGAGAGGTCTCGATGCTCAAAAAGCCAACATATCTGCTGGCAGGGCTGTTGCTCGTATTCTCAGAACCTCTCTTGGACCCAAAGGGATGGACAAGATGCTTCAGAGCCCTGACGGCGACTTAACGATCAGTTAGTTCCTCCCTTACCCTTTCTCTCCATTCAATTTCCTTGCACCATCCCCTTATACCTCGTATCCGACCAAAATTATAGCTTCCTTTTTCACTTCCTCATATTGGACAAAACCATGGTCTGTTTGCGTTTGGGTAGCAGATTTTGCTTTTCATTTTCGTGTCATATTTACTCTAGAGATCAATGAATTTTTCCAAATGGAACTGCTGGCATTATATATTATACTATTGGGTTAACTTAGAAATCGGGAAAAAAGGGAAGGCGTTTTCTATTTTTTTCCGAATGCCGGGGAAAAAGTGAAAACATGGGTTCGTTTAGATTTGGTAGAGCTTATGTGTGTTTCATAGATCGTGGTTCTTCGTAGATATTCACTGCGAAGTATTGAACTATAGAAGTGATATACTCGTTCTGGATGATTCTCGTCGTGGAAGTATTCAATGAAGGCTCTGAATGTGGGACTTGCTCTAGTTTCCAATTGTCAAAGCAAAGCAGCGGCTTGCTGTGTGCACAGATCGCCTAGTGTACCCGAGTTAAGGGTTCTTTACTTCTGGAGATTGGTACCTAGGCATCGGGGTGGATGATTGTACTTTGCAAACCGGCTTGAGTTCATTTTGGAATTGAATAATAAGAGATCTATGCCTTTTTTTAAGAAACATAACGTAGTTGCTTTCTGGCTCAAATGTCAAGTTGTTAAAACTTGTCATCTTAGTCGTCTGTGACTTCGATTCTCATTGCTAGGAGCCCATAACAACTTACACATCTTACCAATGATATTTTGTGGTTTCAGCAAATGATGGTGCAACAATCTTGGAGCAGATGGATGTTGATAATCAAATTGCAAAGTTGATGGTTGAACTATCTAGGAGCCAGGATTATGAAATTGGTGATGGCACCACTGGAGTTGTTGTGATGGCTGGAGCACTTCTTGAACAAGCAGAGAGGTTATTAGAACGTGGAATTCATCCAATTAGGATTGCGGAGGGTTATGAATTGGCGTCCAGAAATGCTGTTGAACATTTGGAGCGTATAGCACACAAGTTTGAATTTGGAGAGACAAATTTAGAGCGTCTCATTCAAACTTGCATGACTACTTTGTCTTCCAAAATGTATGTGCATTTTATATATTTTTTGATATATCATCATGGCTCGCTCCCCCCCCCCCCCCAAAAAAAAAAAAAAAAAACAGAAGTCCTGGGTGTGGTCTGTGATCTTTTATGTTGTTATTGTTCTCTATCTTGGTGCATCATGTTGTCAGGTCTTCTAGAACTTAGATCTACTACCATGTATTGATTTTGCTTTAGCATGTTGAAAGAGATTTGAGTTGTCCGAAGTACCATGTATATTTTTTAGTTTTTGAATGTGAATGAGCATCAAGACATTTATGGCATGTAAAGGGATATGGCACTATAACTGTTCTTTTATTTTTTTTTTTTTTTGGGGGGGGGTAGTTGTTTCCATTTTGAATAGGAGTCCTTTTAATAAAATTGTTGGAATTTTAAGAGATGGATTTGTGGCTTGAATATGATTTATACACATCAAAAGACAAAAGTATATAATAAAGGACTTGCATTCCATGTAGTCCTTGAAATGAAAACTTTTGATTAGATTTTTATAATGAACTTCAAAAGACAAAAGTATATACCTAATGCGGTGAAAGGGGGGGGGGGGGGAATCAATGGCCGTTGATCCCTCCCCCCCCGATGTATTGGTGAACTCATGTTTATATATTTATATCTTGTGATGGTAAACTTGTCCATCTTGGCATGGCAGTGTGAATCGTTGCAAACGTAGCTTGGCCGAGATTGCTGTCAAAGCTGTGCTTGCAGTTGCTGACTTGGACAGAAAGGATGTTAACTTGGATCTAATTAAAGTAGAAGGAAAAGTTGGGGGCAAATTGGAAGATACTGAATTAATATATGGAATCACCGTGGACAAGGAGATGAGCCATCCACAAATGCCAAAGCTAATTCAAGATGCCAAAATTGCCATCTTGACTTGTCCCTTTGAGCCTCCAAAGCCAAAGACCAAACATAAGGTTGATATTGATACTGTGGAGAAGTTCCAGACATTACGGAAGCAAGAACAGCAGTATTTTGATGACATGGTTCAAAAATGCAAGGTATGATTTTACTGAGTCTTGTATTTTTTTGCTATTGACAAAAAGCTTCCTCCTCTTACCAAATCTTTAACTTTCTTTTTATTAACTTTGTGGTTTGATTGCTCCTTTGTGTGACCTGGGGCTGATTAATTAAATTTTAAATTATTTTTTTCTTGTTTTAATAAACAAACTTGTTAATTGATAGTCAATGATATTTCTTACATTAATTTGTTTTTTAATTTACTGAACGGGGATGTCATGATGAGTTGCAGGATGCAGGAGCAACATTGGTTATCTGCCAATGGGGCTTTGATGATGAAGCAAATCACCTTTTGATGCACAGAAACTTGCCAGCTGTCAGATGGGTTGGTGGTGTAGAGTTGGAGCTGATAGCAATTGCTACTGGTTCGCATTACACTTCGCAGCTTTGAAAATTCCAATTATAATACAACTGTATTTTATATACTAATAATGATGTATTACAGTTGCGAAAATGTACTTCTAAGCTTGAGTTAAGGGATGATCTGTTTATACATGCAGGTGGAAGAATTGTGCCTAGATTCCAGGAGTTAACTCCTGAAAAGTTGGGAAAGGTATTTTGCCAATCTTTGTATAATTCTTTTTGGCAGGTCAAGACCAGCAAATCAATCCTTTCCTATATTTCATTTTTCCTGGTTTCACATCACTCGTTTCTATGTGATGGACTAAGTGGACTTTGTCTGGCTGATGCTTTTCATTGTAACATATTGAATACAATTCGTCCAATAAACTTGTTTAATGATTTTTTGAAATTACTTGTATATGCTATTAGAGTGTAGAGTATAGACCATGTTGGATACGATGTTGCTAAAAGACTCATTTTCTGTGTGCCTATAGCTGCAAGTGATATTAATTTGTTATTTTCTGTGTGCATATAACTGTAAGTGATATAATTTGTCATCGTATTTTATTTTTAAGGCTGGCATGGTCCGAGAAAAGTCATTTGGTACAACAAAAGACCGAATGCTGTACATTGAGCACTGTGCAAACTCAAGGGCTGTGACAATATTTATTCGTGGAGGTGAGGACGTATACTGTTTGTCCTATTTATGTCTTACTGCTTTTCACTAACCTCTTTGTTTGATGAGTAAGCTTGCATTTTACTTGTTTGGAAATGGATAATTTTCTAGCTCTGTTGTCCAGTGCGGTCCTTCCAGAATTTCTAATTTATTCATGGACTTTTAAAATTAAATTTAAGTAGTGGATTTGATTGTGAACTTATTAGTATTGTATTGCAATTTCGAATTTTGGTTTGGTGTGGTACTTTCTAATGATACACTTTTGAAGATGACTGATAAACGTTATGTATTAACCTATGACAAATTTATGAACTCTCTTATTTGGTAGGTAACAAAATGATCATAGAGGAGACAAAGCGCAGCCTTCATGATGCCTTATGTGTGGCTAGAAATCTCATTCGCAACAATTCTATTGTTTATGGTGGTGGGTCTGCTGAAATTTCATGCTCTATTGCTGTGGAGGCAGCTGCGGATAGATACCCTGGAGTAGAACAGGTATGAGTGGCATTATCGCCCGAGTCATTCATAACTCTTAATTCCTGACATTTTCTTTTTCTTTCCAGTATGCCATCCGAGCATTTGCGGATGCTTTGGATTCAGTCCCTATGGCCCTTGCTGAAAATAGTGGTCTCCAACCAATTGAAACACTTTCTGCTGTAAAATCTCTGCAAATAAAGGTAAATGCTGTCGCTCAGGCTTTTCTTTTGTACGCGCTTGAGGTACTATGCTTAATCCTGCCTTTAATCTGCAGGAGAACAATCCCCACTTGGGCATTGATTGCAATGACATTGGGACTAATGACATGTGCGAACAAAATGTGTTCGAAACCTTAATAGGAAAGCAGCAGCAGATCTTGCTTGCGACTCAAGTTGTTAAGATGATATTGAAAATTGATGATGTTATTTCACCATCTGAATACTAATGCCTGGGTGTAAGCTAGTTGCCCACGTTAAGATGCTGAGTAATTTGTTGGGCTAATTTAAGTTCATGGCGACAATGCACTAGTTCACCGGACAAAATGTGTATTTTAAAGATTTTGGAATGATTTTGTTGGGCTAGCTATATGGTTTGTTATTTGATTCTCATGTAAGTGATATATTTGAAGAGAAATTTTTTTTTTTTAACCTGAACTTTTCAAAGTTATAGTGTCCGGGGGAAAATGACCCAGTTCATTTTAGTGATGTACTTGAAAAGTTACGTACTTTTTATGTCACAGTATACTTAGATAAATGAACTTTTAGCAAAATGAAATCCAAACATACACTAGGACTTGAAAAGATAACATGTCTGATGCTACGGTTGTCAACATCTGTCAAAATCTCAATTATGTGTGACTCAGGACTCAATTGAAGAATGTCGTTTAAAGGACCCCAAATCAGCATAATCAAACGTGCTTCGAAATTTTGCAGTCATAAAATTTGTAAATTTGGTTGCAGAAGTGAAGGTAGTAACCCTAGTTTATTGCTGGTTCCTTGTCACTCAAGGTTTGAGATGTAACATGGCTGAAATCATTACTCAAGTTTGTTGCATATTAAATTAAATTTCTACCAAAAAAAGATATAAGTTATGAATAATATGACAATTTAAATTTTGTGTAATTAGCTATAAGACACATTTTGTAAGTCGCAAGTCCACTCTTGAGATGCCATAGATATAATAGCCCATAACATGGTTTTCCACCAAGGGAACTGAAGATTTCGGCGGAACCAAAAACAAGGGTAATTGCTTCATATTAGTACACTACATAACATACACGCTAACCAGCCTAGCAAGTCCTCCACTAGGTGTGTTGTGAAGGCCAAAACAGAGAAGTGAATCAGCAGAATGTGCCCTTTCTGCAATCAAGAGGTCCGGCTCCTGAGGTCATTGAACTCACAAACTCCGATGGTCTGGCAGCCAAGCTCAAGGTCTTGCTATACACAGAAGACGCTCCTAATTCCCCAGATGATCTGAAGAATGCCCCATTCAACATCAGATCTCCTTCCGACTTCCAATTCCATCTCTCCCACTCACTATGCGACGCCCCAAAGTGTTTTGTCACCTGAAAATATTCCTCATATTCATCATCACATTCTCAGTCCATACCCAGAAAATAAAAAAAAATAAACTCATATATGCGCACACACATTTGCCTGACCGCCAATGCTATGTGGGTTAGTGGCAAGTAAATTTCATGTAAGTAGGAGGTCACAAGATTGATATCATGATCTCAAGTCGTTAGTGGCTATCCCTTTTAACTTGGAAAAAAACAAAAAACAGAGAGATCAGATTTGTGTCCCACCTCTTTGTGTTCTCCATCATCTGGAGCAAGAAATCTGTTGCCTTGGCTGAAAATAGTGGGATTCGAGCTCCCTCCTATAGCGTATTCCTTCCAATGGGTGTAATCATTGTTCACCACATGAAAGTATCCAAACCTGCATCTGCAATTAATTTTCCATTATATCTCAGTCTTAAAACCAAGCAATCCAAATTAAAATGGGCTTGTCTTGTGATTTTATTGACATCCCAACACACATACATTACCTGGGCATTCTTCCTCCAAGCCCTTCTCCGAAATGATTGTAGGCGACGGTGACCTGCATATTCCGGTCCTTCTCATAGGAATCGCTGTGTCCCAGAAGCATAGCTTTTTCATGGTGGGTCATGTAATTGTTAGAAATGGTGATCGCCGTCGATCCATGAACCACATCAATCAACCCATCGTAGCACCTAGACAAGAAGCAATGGTCCACCCACACATGGCTCCCGCCGTAGATCGAAACCCCATCGCCGTCAGACCTCGAACTGAATGTATAACGACGGGGGGATAGCCTCACATACCCAGAGTTCCCTCGTACGCAGTCGTGGATGTGCAATCCGTGAATGATGATGTTGGTCTGTCGCCGTATTTTGATGCAAGGTCCTCCGGCGATGTGGACAGTGGCTCCTCGGCCGTCGATTGTTTTGTAGGAATTGACAAGGAGGTCCATCTTGAGCCTAATGCTCATATCCCTTTCGAAGATGATCCACAAGGGTTCTTCTTGGATGACGCCATATCGTAAACTTCCAGGTTTAGGGTTCATGGGGTTGTCGCTGGAGTCGGTGACGACGTATGTTCGGCCGTCTCTGCCTCCCACAGCGTGTCTGCCGAAGCCGATGGCGCAATCGGCGAGACGCCGGCGATTGTGGTGCCAGTTGGGATCGCATCTCCAACAGTCATCAATGGGGTTGCCTGTGCCACAAGACACGAAACCCAGATTTCTCCTCGACGCATTGGCGCTTCTGTGCAATCCATTTTGATTTTTGCAATGTGAATTGTCTTATTGTGAAAATGATACTTATATTTTTTTAATTTAAAATAAATTATATAAAAGACAAATATAATAAAATACTCCTTTGGTCCCTTACTGGGGAAAAAAAAAAAATCCCTTGAGCCATATTTTAAAAGTATTTTAGCATGTTTCACATTAAAAAAAAAATCTTAAACTGTATTAATTTTTTATTAAAATATAATAATTTTTTAATTTTATCCCTATTTAACATATACATCATTCAAAAAATAATTATCTACACTATAATAAATAAAGAATAAAATAATATATTTATTTTAAAAATTTAATGAAGTAACTTATAAATAGAATTAAGAAAACTTTTTTTCTGCCTTATAAATAAAAAAATATGAGTAATTCTAATTGTGTAGGTATAACAGATATCAAATAACACTTAGATCTCATTCTCCATTTGTCTCATGCAGACAAATAGTTGTAATTTCGTTTGATTAAAAAATAATTAAATGGAATGAAAAATTTCCAAGACGACAAGGTATGTGCAATCTTTCATTAAATTAAATATTACACATGTTTTTTTTTTCCACTTCTAATTATACAGTACATGCATTTCATGAAGTTATATTCACATATTATATCATAATAATATCAGATTACCAGATAAAAAACCATTTTATCATTCACTAACTACAAGTATAAAATACTTCTCCTCATTATTTTTCTATGCGCTCAGATTCCTAGATTTTATAGTCTCTAAAATGAATATTTTTTGGGTTATATCTACACACACACAGATGAAAAATGAAGAAGAAAACACATACTTGTCAACTTGTTGGATCACAAGCTCATCAGGATGTTGAAGTGGATGAGAAAATATGAGAGGAGGGGCAAGAAGAAGCAAGAAGGAGAATATAAAGAGCATATTAGAGGGACAATAGAAAGAGAGATATGAGATGAATTATGAATTAGCAGAGTCTGATGAAGTATAATGTAATTGGACTTAACTGTCATGCAAATGCAAGAGACGCTGAGCTTTATATATAAGCAGCAGGCACTCGGCTTTAATTTAATTTAATTAAACCAAAACCTCATAATTGTCCATGATTTAATTTAATTTGTAGTTTACCTAAAGGGACCTAGCGCCTAGGATCCCTCTCACAAATGCTTAATTAATTGAAGCAAATACTCTCTTCAGTTCTAATTATAAGACGAAGTTAATTAACTAACTCCATGGTTCTTGGGAAGTTATAGTTAGTTAGTATCATAATAAAGTGTTGTCTATATATAAAAGCATGCCAACAACTTGTTGCAATTAAGAAGGGGTAAGATTGAAAGAAAAAAATAATTTAACCACCACGTCTTTGTTTTATATTTAAGATCAAATAGGGCATTGCAATTTTGGTCCATAATTTGGATTATAGAGAGATAGTGATGCAGCCATATCCGATTAGTTTTAATTTATTTTCAAAATTTCATTTTGACTTATTTGAGTTTATCATTATTTAATTTTACGAGTTATTTGGATTTATCAGTATTTTAACATCTTTCATTCTTAGGATTAATTACTATTATTGTTATCTCATTTCTATGATAATTTAGAAATTAAGAAAAGTAATCACACATAATTAATTAGTAAGCAATTTATTAAATTTACCGTGAATCCAAAGTTGAGCCCTGAATTTTCTGTCTGTTGGTCCTCATGAAGGTGGCCATATATGGCATCCATTTGCGCATGCATGCAACATAATATTATATATATGCATAGATATAAATATAAACATTTATAAGGTAGGTTTTAATTTGCTGGTTATTATAATATAGATTAATAAATGATGATGATTGTATTTCACAGCCTTTGATTTAATTTGATGGCACGCATATATATACACGCATATTGGCGCAAACTATATAAATTAAACGTGATCGTCACTTATTGCTACTGTTGCTTTCGTGCAATATATGTACATGGCAACAGACAGTAGACTCATAATAAATACTCCAATCTATTTAATTTTGGTTGTATATATAACCCTCGTCGTGTGCCAGAGGCACGTAAAGTAGTGTGTATTTTGTTTTTCCAATTTTGAAATTTCTGTGGAATTTACGACAACTCTTGATGTAGAATTCTAGCCGTCTGTGTCTTCTTTAATTATATTATTAAAAATATTTTTTTTTCAAGCTAAACAGTAAAGGGTTACAACATGGATATATGACAAGCCAAGAAATAAAATTTTGGTCAAAATATTCCCAATTCACTCACCAAAATACCAACCGAATCTTTGGGAGAGACCGCCCTTGGAGTGATATGGGGGCACAATCTGAATAAATAGAATACAAGCATTTATGAGAAATGTATTATTTACCTCATACTTAATATATACAAGATTTACAATTTAGTCTTCTTCCTAACTGGTAAAAAATAAATACTACCACCTGTCCTAATTATAAAATTTATTTTGTAGACCAAAGGTAATATTATGTTACAAATTAGAGCTTAGTTAGGTGATAATTTAAGAATTAGAAAATAATGATATAGTTACATTGCTTAATATTTTAAAGTATTTTTCTCAATCAAATTAAGATATATGTGTATAACTTTTATCCCTAAACTACCCGGCCTATTTTCTGTTTTTTATGTTTCAAACTTTTTCTAAGTTGAAAATTCACTTGTTTTGATATGATTAAATGAAGTTCATTGAGTACGGTAGGGCTGTGCAAAAAACCTGTGATTTGGTACAACTCAGTCTGGTCCAAGTGAATGCAACTTAGTTGGGTCTCAAAAAACATTAGCCCAATGTAATAGAAGACCAACTAGACTAGATTGCCTTCTTTGGGCTAAATTGGATTGGTGACAGTCGAAATTGTAAAATAGTATGGCTCTCGAATATAAACAAGATAGCTAATGATACGATAACACTTGTCCATCCAAGGATTATTCTAGAGAACAAACAAATTCAATTACAAATGATATACACTAAACAAATATATTCAACTCGCTCTTTTACGTTGGACCTCCCTTGTCTTCCTCTTTTTCTTTTCATTAGTCATCTTCATCATTTGATTTCTTTTCATTGGTGTTACAGTAACTCCAAGTTTGTCTCTTAGGAACTAAAATCTAGCATGGTGTAGTGGCTTAGTAAGGCAATCTGCAATCTAAAATTCAGTTGGCACATATTGAACTTTCAGCGATTTTAACATGACCTGATCTCTTATGAAATGCACATCAATTTCAATGTGCTTTGTTCTAGCATGGTGCACTGGATTTGATGCCAACACAGCATCACTTGTGTTATTACACCATATAATGGGAATGCGCTTGATCTTCAACTTTAATTTAGAAATTAGTGACTTTATCTGGCACAACTCAGCAGCTATATTTGCTGGGATAGGTATTCAGATTCTATGCTTGATCTAGCTATCACTCTTTGCTTTTTGGATGACCAAGTGACAAGTGACTCTCCAATGAACACATAATAACCTCCAACAGAGTGCCTATCATCAGGGCAAGAAGCCCAATTTGCATTAGAGTAGGCAATTAGATTTAGGAATATTGAAGTTTTAATGTGTATGCCATGGTGTGTGGTTCCTCTTAGATAGTGCAACAATCTTTTTACTTCCTTCCAATGTTTTGTAGTTGGTTGTGACAAATACTGGCTTAGTTTGCCAACACTAAAGCTAATGTCTAGTTTGGTATTACAAAGATACTAAAGAGCTCTTACTGCACTTCTGTAATGTGAGGGATCAGATAGAGGTTCCCTAGAGTGAGCTGAAATGGACTTGTGAGCAGCCATGGGGATTTGATATGGAGTGGCATTACTCATTTGAAAGCTGTCCGGGAGGTCAGTAAGGTATTTCCCCTGTGTTAAGCATAGTCTAGTCTTGTTTTTGTATGCTTCAATTCTAAGAAAATAATGCAGAGGACCTAGATCTTTTAAGAAAAATATATTATGCAATTTTTTCATGAAGCATTTTATACCATAAGGGTTGCTTCTAGCGACCAAAATATCATTTACATATATTAGCATCATTAGAATTTGTGATTTATCTGAATAGATAAATGAAGAGACATCGCTCTTAGAATTGATAAAGCCCCAACTTAATAGAACACCTCTAAGTCTATCAAACCATGCTCTTGGGCCTGTTTTAAACCATAAAGAGCTTTCGAGAGCCTACACACATAGTTTGGTTTAGATAGACTCACAAAACCTTCAGGTTGCTACACGTAAATAGGTTCAAATAGAAAACCATTCAAGAAGGCATTGTTAATATCAAGTTACTTGACATCCTAATTTAATCATCAATAGTCATGACAATTCTAATTGTTGATGCTTTGATAACAGGGCTAAAAGTGTTATAAAAATCAATACCTTCTGTTTGTTGAAAGCCTTTGGCCATGAGTCTAGCCTTTCTCTTTGCAAGACTTCTATTGGAATTGAACTTAGGCTTGAATAACCATTTGTTTTCCAACACATTTGTAGCCTTTATACGAGCCACTATAGCTAAGAAAGACACACTAACGTGAATTCTACCAGTGGAACTAAGGCATTTATAGCCTTTATACGAGCCACTAGAGCCAAGGAAGACACACTTAGTGCTGTGGAATCAAAACTTGTTTTGATTGTAAGGATTAAGGCATGGGTAGCATACACACCCAAATACTTTAAACCCATTGTAATCAGGCTTCTTACTATAACAGGATTTAAAAGGTGAGATATTTTGAATACTATAGGAAGTCTACTAATAAGATAGACAGCAGTTGAGAAAGCATCCCACCAATAGTGCGCTAGCATTTTTGCTTGAGCAAGTAGGGTGAGTCACATTTCTGCTATATGTCTGTGCTTGCATTCTACTTTTCCATTTTGCGGAGATGTGTGTAGGCATGAGTGCCTGAAAATGATGCCATCTTCATAAAGTATGGACTGAAAACTTTTGAACTCTCCTCCCTAGTCAACTAAAAGGATCTTGATTTTTCTATCAAGTTGATTCTCAACCAAGTTTTTAAAATGCTTGAAAGCTGCTAGAGCTTCATTTTTGGTTTTTAATGGATAAACCCAAGTAAATCTACTGAAATCATCCAAAAAATTAATGTAATATCCCTATCCAGTAGTGAATTTTACTAGTAAAGGGCCCCATAAGTCAGTATATATCAAATCTAAAGGACGCAAAGTATGAGATTGAGAGTTCGGAAAAGGAAGCTTATGGGATTTGCCTAATTGACATGATTCACAAAAAGTAAATTCTTCATTAAACTTTAAATTGACATTAGAATCTTTAAGAACTCTTCTTAAGACATCTTTGTTTGGATGCCCAAGTCTCCTATGCTATGACTCTAAAACTATAAGAAAGATACTAGATTGACACTTCCCATCTAACTCATGCTGCTTTCGAGCCAAGACAAAATGTGCAACAGTAATACTTCTAGTAGGAACCACAGCATTGTCAATTCTGTATAAGCTGGGAGTTGAACCACGTGTTGTGACCCCTTGAAGTAGGACCTTATGGTGACTCTTGTCCTTCACAAAACACCCATGCGAGTGAATTTCAACAAACACATTTGCATTATCATTAGTAAATTTATAGCCACTAATCAGATTCTTAGCTATCTTTGGAGCAACTAGAACATCCTTTAATTCTAGAGCTTGAGAAGAGCTAGCACAAAGAAGTTTAGAGTTTCTAGTTTGCACAATATCTATAGATGCTCCATCACTGAATGAGAGAGAGTTTATACCTAGGTTCATAATGTTTGGCTCAACATTATTTGAATTGTGGATCACATGATGTGTTGCACCAGTGTCAAGATACCATGCTGGGTTTGTGGTAGTTTCAGGAGTTGCTATGTAAGGTGAAGCACCTTCATTCTTGCGGGGACCTTGATAGTTCTTATCATAATAATGCTAGCATTGTAGTATTTCATGCCTTGGCTTTTGATAGAGATGACAAAATTTGTCTGATGAGGATGAGGGTAGGGGCTTTCTTTCAACATTGTTACATCTACCTTTGCCTCGTCCCCTACATCCACCTCAACCTCTCTAATTATTGGATCGATTGGTAGGCTGAAATGATAAGTTAGCAAATGCAGTGAAAATATTATTCTTGAGTTCAAAAATCTCATTTAGGACATTATTTTTTCAGAAAATTATTGTTTATGTGGTAAGTTCTAGATTTCTATCCCAATTTCAAAAAATCATAACTTAATATAAAAAAATTGAAATGAAGTGGTTCAAAATTCTATTGAAAGCTCTTTCAAGAAAAAATAATATCATGAATCAACTCCTTTTGAGAAAGTGCCAAATTTTTGCGGAAGTTACCAATGTTACTTTAGTAAAAATCCTTTTTCCAGATTTCAAACCTTAAACTTGAAAATTCACCAAAAATTGCACAGTTGTCCATTTTTAATATGTTACCTATCAAATTGAAGCTTAGGATGTGATCTATATGCATACCGAGTTTCATGATAAAATTCATTTGGGAACCTAATCAAAACGTAGCTCCAAATTGACAGCCTACTTAGGGTTATAGCATCTATGTAACATAATTATACATAGCCAAAAGTCAAATAATTTTTATGGTTTAACACCATAAGCAACCTTGAATCTGCAGCTTTCCTTTGGATGATTCAGTCCCTAAAATGTTGGATTATTTTTGGGAGGGGTGAGATTTCAATGAAATCCCAGTATCAAGATTAATAACCACAACATCAAACATGCATCATCATTAAAGCATTTCAACATTAGCTATCATAGGATAACTAATCTTCTTATCAACAGGCAACCTCAACATGCAAGGCCATGGCAATAAATGTAAGGGGCAACCACATCACAATCATCATAGTTCAACCACATGATAGTAAGTATTCATGCCATAACAAACAATATAAGGTCAAAATTAGTAGTTAATTAAGTCCTACTACCTTGTTCCAATAGCTCTTTGATTCTTTGATCTTCTTCCTCTCCTCCACAAATATCAAACCCTAATATCACAATGCACAAAAGGGACAGTGACATTACCAACCAAACTATACAAAAATCAAAGGTAATATACAAGTAAACCCTTACCCCTTAAACTTTGAATTTTTTGGAGCTTTGTTTCTTTAAACCCTAAAAATTCTTTCTTAGTTCATTCCTATATGATTTTTCATGTAGATTCCAAATATGGGCTTAGATTAATGGGAAAAAAAAAATTTCTTCTTCAAAATCTATGGTCGGCCAAAAAATACCCCTAGTGAACCAACCATGAAAAACTTCCAAACAACAACTTAAACCACTTGAATCAACAATGATTTAAAGTGTTATAACAAGGTTTAACAAGAAAACTTCCTTCCCCTAACCTTTAATCAATTCGGCCAGCACACATTAAGGGGCAAGAATAGATTTTTCAACCATCAAACTCAAGAGAATTAAGCAAGAAGCAACATAGGACCATACACTAACCTTTACTCCAAGCTTATTTGACCAAAGGTGGTTGCTTTCTCCTTGCTTGAACTCAAGAATATGGATGGCAAGCTTCTTCTTTCTCTTGGCCAAATCAATGATCCAAAAATAGGGAGGAAGAGCTCTCTTTAATATCTAAAATATCCCAACCACCAACATTTAATGATATGCCAAGTGTCAAATACCTAAGCCTTCTTGAAATCTCTCTCCTAATTAAGTAAATCAAAATGTAATTAATCTCAAAAGTCAAGATCCTCTCTATTTAAGGCTTGACACTTGGAAACTTTAAATGCTCTCTATTAGGGGCTTGACAAGTAGCCAATTGTGGGCCAAATCAAGTGCAAGAATCTAGTCTTCACTTTATCGGTGCACTTTTACTCTAAGTTTAATTTCTTTTCTATAATTACAGTACTCTGACCTATGTAATTATTTTTTGTCAGATCCATAACTTATTCTTCTCATTTTTCTCTTCCCAAAATGCCCTCTTTAACTCAATCTCAATTTCCCATTAATTATATAAAAAGGAAAACTATTTTTCTTCTCATTAATGATTTTTCCACTTGTTAAAAGAATTAGGAAAAATGTTTCATATTTCAGGGTCTCTTTTTAATCCCATAATCTCATACAAATTTTTTTAGAATTTTATTCTCCTTAAAAATATTTATTTGGAATTTTTCAAATAAAAGGCCTTAAATTAGCCTAAATCACCCTTAAATTCTTTTCTAATTTTTCTATGGGTAATTTGGTCATCAAACCAATTATACATCTTCATATATTTTTCTCAAGAAATATTATCCTTATTATTCCTTAATTTTTTGAGACTTGAAAATATTTTTTCATAATTATTTTTGACTAATTTTCCTTAATTAGCTAAACTTTCATAATTGACTTGGAAAATCCTAGTAAATATTTTCCATCAAAATTCTTTTATTTCTTCTTATCCTTTTTGACCTTTAAATGCTTAGGAATATCTTACTTCTAAATATCAGATTACTGGATGTGACAGTTTGCAACTGCTCTATTCTTGACTCAAAAGTAAGTAGCTTGGACTGAAGTCAGCCCAACTTATGTTCTCCTTTTCAGACAATAACACCACTGTAGGTGTATATTCAGCATCCAGACCTGCAAGAGTGGGTAATAAGGTCAGAGAGCAATGAAGGGGAACCAGCCAATGTCAGATTATCTGATATAGTCTTCATCTTAGTGAGGTATTCTCACATCTTCAAGGACCCTTTCCTTGTGTGTTGGAATTCCCCTTTCAGAAAGGTAACTCACGACTTTGTATTTGCTCCAACATACTCTTTTACTGCTTTTCACAGTTTTGATGTAGTCTTAAATGGGTCATTTGAGAAGTGATCTCAACAATTATTGTGCTAAACAACCAACCAAGGAGTATTTGGTCTGTCGCCTTCCAGTCTTCAAAATCTGGGTTAGGATGGACTTGCTCTGCTGCTTTGAGTATGTATTCTGGAGGTACAACACTGGTACCCAGAAGATATCCTTCCAATCGGTATCCTTGTATAATGGGCATTATTGTTAATTCCCATGTGAGATAGTTATCTCCGTCCAACTTGACAGAGCCCACCTGATTCAAGGAGCTTAAAAGAGGAACAGGGCGTGATGCCAAGCTTGGCGACTGGTGAATAACAGAGTACAGTATCGATAGGATGAATTGTTTGCCAAAGTAGTATGGGTTTGGAATGAAGGGGTTGGAATTTGGAAGTGGTTCGGTTAAAGGGACTAAGTGAGAGCTTGAAGTAGAGACTAATGGTGAGGTAGAGGACAGTAGGTACGGGAAATGGTCGGTGAATATATTTAGAGGAAAGGGGAAAGTGAGAGGGAAAATATTGGGGCTAGGTGTGGAGAAAGTAAAAAGAACAAATGAGATAACTGCTGATGTTTCAGACAAAAACATGGAAGAATAGATAGTTGCAGTTTCAAACTTGCAATTGAAGATGGTCGCGACAGAATGGCGATCTGAGTCTTCTTCAACTTTCTTGTTCTTCCACTTCTCTTCTTCACATGAAGAAAATCCATAGTGAACATGCGTTATTATCGATGTCAACCTCGTCGATCTCAATCTCCCTTTTGCCATCACTTGATCTTTCTGCTATCAATTCTCCCTCCACTATTGATCTTAGTTTTAGAAGCAATAAAACGATCCCTTTATGTTTTTCTCTCCTCAAAGTTGATCCCTTTAGTTTTTGTCTTCATCCACATCATGTCGCTTGTGATCGGTCAATGTATTTTCCCTCTTGTTCTCTAATATGTTCAAGTGGGTTTGATGCAAATGAGAATTGAGAGATATTTTCGCTATTTACCCTAAAGCCTAAACCACAAAGGAAAAAAACAAAAAAATTTGATGTCTTATATTATCCGCGCCACAAGTCTGGTCTGACCCAATCTTGAGTTGATGTTAGAACAGACTTGACCAGACCAAACCTTAGGTTCGGCATCATCCCGATTTGGTTTGATCCATGCATAGCCTTAAAGTAGGGCATCGATTTTTCTCCCAAAAAAATTGATCAAATTGAATGATACTACAGTTATGGTTTAGGAGAACATTTTGTTGGGAGCAAGAATGGGAAAAAAATGATAACAGAAACGTGAATAATCTTTAATGAATAATTTTATGTGATATATTACCTTCAGTTCTTAATATAAAAACTAGTTTGACATTCAATTTGGTCCTAAATATAAGACTCCAATGTCTCTCATATTTATCTATTTTTTCTCAAGGTAATCCTTATAGTAGTTGCATATGTCAAATGTTTCATTAAATGGTAATTCTAATTATGACACATGATTAGTATGGGTATTTTCATAAGGTAATAGCTATTTATTATAAGTAATTAACTAAACTAATTTTCTTAAGAACGGGAGGTAGTATATTATGTAAAATAATGACATCTCTTGTTTCATTTTTGTATTTAATAATTTAATTAAAGGGTACGTAAAAGTGCATTTTTGCATATTTTCAGGGGAAATGTATTGTGCATGTGGACACAAACTTTGCATTGCAGACAATATGTTGTACTTTCTGGGCTTGTAGCCTCAAGTGTTCACCAAAGAGAGGAACTTAAATGTCATGCTATAACGATGGAATTAATGTCGTATTGTGTTTGAATCCTCCATTCTTCTCTCTTCCCTTTCATTGTTTTGGACCATTCATTTCTGTTGTACTTTTTGGTATTACAGCACATTCATGAGGCCCATTTTTTGTGCCATTTTATTCAAAAAAGGAAAATAAATGTCAAAACCCTCAACATTCCAATTATAGAAAAATGATCACATGCCTCTGAATCTCATGAAATAGTTAATCCAACGGAATCACAATCCAAATCCCATTTATGTTACACAAAAAATAACATCGACAAAGGAAGAGGAAGAGTTGGGATGTAGAGAAGGAGTTATTGTTCGTGTCCCCGCACATATACACAGACGCATAATATAAACAGTTTTTTCCCCCCTCAATGCGTTGACTGGTCCACCCTTTTCCAATCAAAAGGGGTATATCGATCACTCTTCTTACGTATATTCTTTTTCCACTTTATATTTGTGCCTTATAATGGCTTGGGATCAAGGATGGACCCATATACTTTTTCCAACACTTATCTATATATCATGTTCAGTCAACAAGAGTTAATCTAGTCAGTAAGAAATCGACTTATAACCCACAGGATCATAGTTTGAATCATATTGCCGATATGAAGACTTGACGATGGGACGATTTATAAGTATTTCTGTAAGCACTTTCTGAGCTTAGAGCCATGTCCTGATCACTTAACTTACCTAAACTTTTTGTATAAAAAAAATATATATACCCCTCTTGTCCTTATTATAAGATCTAATTTTTTGAATAGGTTTGTCTCTTTTTATAAGATGCTCTTGAGTTGGTCTGAGCATTTAATATGGTATTACCTATTTTACCCCTAATTTAATGTATTTAATATATTTTCTTTTTTCATTTATCTCACAATTACTTCTCTCACATTTATCCATTTATACATAGGGTATATTTGGAAAAAAAACTGCATTGGCTACGTATTAATTACTTTTAACTAATTTAGCTGTTTTCTTAAACTGCGTAATTCAGTTAAAAAGATCTTATAATAAGGGAAGGAGTAGTATTTATCTTGTTCATTTTGTCACCTGCTATCAGCTTCGACCACAAGCTCTCAATGTTGTCATTAGCCTCATTATAAGCAGCCATTTAAGATTCTATTTTCTGAATCGTGAACCTAGGATTGTTGGTTCAGGGCAATCCTAATGGCAAGTTTAAGAGAGGATTTCAACATTAATCTTGCATTTTTCTCAGGACGGAAGGGAAAATACAAAAAGGAAAAAAAAGGGCAACCCAACATGACAATGGGTAGTTAGCGTTATTATAGCAGAATGGATTTGGTGGTGACATTTATGGCAAATCGTATCTTGTAACTATTCACAAACTTCAAATACTGTCACCTTCTATTATATATGCCTTCCATTATTGTTTCAATTTGTCTGTTCCAAGTCCCATCTTCTTCTCTGCCAAACTTTTCAATGCTCTCAGCAGACTGTGTCTATCTCGGATAATGTTTTTCATCAATCATCCATGTGCTTCCCAGTTTCAATAATTCATATTCACATAAACATATATATATATATATATATCTTCATTTTCAAATTAAAATACCCCCAACTTTTTCTGGGTTTCTCATTCAACATGTGATCAACTCTTATGCCTGTGCCTACCATTGCCACAAGCTAAGGTTGTAGTGTCACAAATCAATACTAAAAAAGAAAAAAAAAAAAACTTAGAAACAATATCAGATTATAAAGATTTCACTGTCTTAACCCGTCCAGATGCATATCATCATTCAGCAACGAGACCCCTTTCTGCATTGAAGTGCTCCAGCTGCTGCTGTTATTGAACTACCAGTGAAGATGGTTTTGCAGACAAGCTTGAAGCTCGAGCATAGCTTGAAGATGATCCCTTACCGGACGGCGTGAAAAACGCACGTTTAACATCTGATCACCTGATGACCTCCAGTTCCACTTCTTCCACACGCTCTCAGGTGAATCCTCACTCTTGTCACCTAGAAGTCAGATATTAATTAACCAACAAGCCATTAGATATCTGAATTAATTCAAACGTGAATGAATACTCACAAAATTATTAATTTCATTTAGTTCTCAACCTCTTTGAAGGTACCATCATTGGGAGCAAGAAATCTATTGCCTTGACTGTTTATAGTTGGATCCGCATACCCTCCTATCGCATACATCTCCTCCAATGGGTATAGTCATATTATTCACCACATGGAAGTACCCATGTCTGCATCTGCAATTACACAAAAACTTGGGTTCATTAACCAACTGAAATCGATTTAAACCTTAATTCAGCAAAAAGAGGAGAGAAAAAGTTGTTACCTTGGCATTCTCTGGACTAACCCTTCACCGAAATGGTTGAAGGCTATGGTGACCTGCATGTTCTTGTCCTTCTTGTAACCGTCACTATGACCCAGAAGCATCACTTTGTCATGGCGAGTCATGTAATTGTTTGAGACTGTGATTGCTGTGGATCCATGAATCGCATCGATCAGTCCGTCTTGGCAATTCCAGAGAGAACAGTGGTCAACCCAGATGTGGCTTCCTCCGAAAATGGACACTCCGTCGCCGTCCGACACCGTTCTCCAACCGTAATGTGTCGGAGAATCTCTCACGTAGGCGTTGCCTCCTTGTTTACAGTCGTGAATGTTGATTCCGTGGATTATGATGTTGGTCACGAACTGCATTGTGATGCAAGGGCCACCTGTGATGTGAACATTGGCTCCTCTGCCATCGATGGTCTTGAAGGAGTTCATCATAAGTTCTTGCTTGAGCTTGATGACCATGTCTTTGTTGAAGATGATCCACAGTGGCTCCTCCTGTATGACGCCGTATCTGAGGGTTCCTGGCTTGGGATTCAACGGGTGGTCGCTGGGGTCGGTGACCACGTAGAATCTGCCGTCTCTGCCTCCGACGGCGTTCTTGCCGAACCCAATGCCGCAATCTGCGAGACGCTTTCTGTTCTTTTCCCAGTTGGGATCACACCTCCAACAATCGTCAGTGGGGTTTCCTGTCCCACAAGAAAGAAACCCCAGGTTTCTTCTCGACTCATTGATGCTCCTGTAACAGAAACAGGGTTATGAAACAGAGATTTACGGTGAAAATACGATGAATGTCAGAAAATTAGACTGTGAGGCAGTGATGACTGTGATCATACTTGTATACTTCTTCGACTACCAGTTTGGATCTTGAAGCGGGGAAGAGAAATGAAGGAAGGAACAACGACGAGGAGAGAGAGAAATGTGAATGAGAACGGATTGCCATATGTGTGTGCAGAAGCCGAGATTATAATGCGCAGAGAGAGAGAGAGAGTGCTTATGATTTTGTGAAGAATGATGAAGACAATGTGAGGTTTATATATAACGAAAAACCAAAGCTAGCCCATGATAAAATATTGGGAAAACTTCAAAAAAATCCTTAGAATATAGAAAATTTTTCAGATTGGGTCTTGAAATTTCAAAAATGACAAAAAAGGTTAGTGACCCAATCTGTCATTTATAAAATCAAAAGAAATTGATAACTTTGCCCTCATTTGTATTCATTCACTACAATGATTTAAAGAATCATTATAAGGGTTTAAGCGTCACCTAGATTTGTGTAGCGAATAACTACTTACTTTTTCATAGTCAGGTGTCTTGTTATTAACTAAAACTAATTTTGTAATCACTAAACAATGTAAGCATTACCTAGATTCATGTGAAAATAACTACTAACTACTCACTTTTTTATAGTCAGATATCTTATTATTAACTACAACTAATCTTGTAATCACTAGAACAGTGTAAGCGTTACCTAGATTTGTTTAGAGAATAACTACTCACTTTTGCTTAGCCAGGGGCAAATTGTCAATTGGTCTTAATTTCACAAATGACAAATTGGATGACTAACCCTTTCTGTCATTTTTGAAATTCCAGGACCCAATTTGAAATTTCTTATATTCCAAGAACCTTTTTTGGAATTTTTCCTACTAAATATTGGTGGGATTGGATAAGGATTATTTAAATTTTGCTAAATTATATATTTGGTTCTTTAATTTTATACAAAGTTTTAAATTGATCTTTTAATTTTAAAAAAATACATTTAGTCTTTTATTTTGTACAATATTTTTAATTTACTTTCCAATATTGGGCTAGCTTTGATATTTTAGCTATGATAAATGCAAAATAGTTGGGAGTATGATTACGTTGTATGGCAAGGGTGTCCCCACGTTTTTTCCCTTCTATTTCATTTACTTTGTTAGTCATAAAATTGAGATTTGAATGGTTCAGATTTTAATTTTATAAAATTATGAATAAAATGTTAACTTTTTAAAAATAAATAAATAAAATCAAATAAAACTATTAAATTTTGGTCAGTATAATTCAAAACAATAAAAAAATACTTTATAAAATTATTTTCAAAAACATGGAATCTGAATCATTAAACTTTTAATCTTAATGGTTGGGATGGGAAGTAGATGGAAATGAAGAAGAAGAGAAGTATAGAGACTTGTTGCCCAGACTACATAGACCTAATATTATGTACTAGAAATGCACTTAGAAGATGTTTGATCTTTAAAGAATAGACATTTGACTTGTCTAATTTGACTGAATCTTTAAAACTATATGATTGAGTAGTTATTGAGGGATTTTGAAAATATTTAATGAATTAATAGTAACTTGAATTAAACTCACATGCTGTGCGTATGTGTAACTATTCTGATGTACTCCTCCGGTCCTTATTATAAGACCCAATTTGACTTTTTATTTGGTCCTAATTATAAGACCCAATTCATTTTGTCTCTTATATTTAGCATTTTTTTTTTCCAAGATAATCCTTCTAATAATGATAGTTTTAGCCAATATACTTAATTAGTAAGGATATTTTAGGAATGACAACACTTATTTATTATAAATAACCAACTTAACTACTTCCTTAATCTCCTCAAATAAGTCAATTGGGTCTTATAATTAGGACCGGGGAGTAATATATTAGGTATGTTTTAGAATGATGAAATCGACCATTCATAACTGTACGATGTATGGGATTGAGTTGGAGTTACCACCAAGCAAGTTAACTAGGTTGCTTTGGTTCTTCTTCCCCTTGGTAAAGGTTTATCCCTTTGGGGCTTCTTTATCTTTCTTCAAGACACAAGCAAACATAATACAAAGTAGTGTTTGTTACCCAAAGATGAAAAACCCAAAGCAGGAAAAAAAAAAAGCGGGCTTGTTTGAAATTCATATAAGTATCACTCTAAGATGAGTTATTCATAGGAGAAAAGGTTCATCCCAAGTATAAGTCACTTGAAAATTATTAATCACAGTTTTCTAATTATTCTTATTTAATTTTTTTAAAAAAGAGAAAGAAATTAAGAAAAAGATATGAAAATGATTTATAATAAATAAAAAATTAATAAGATGAATTTGAATAATGTTATCAATTAAGACATATCGAATAACTTAACTATCATTCCTTGATATGTGAAAACAAGTTACAATAACTTATAATATCAAACACCATATAGTATTTTTTATTAAATGATGATGTAATAATAGAAATATTATCGAAAACTTACATAATAGTTGTAAGTAATTTTACCCAAATTTTATTCCTTTATCTTAAAAAGTAACCCAAATAAATTATTTTTTTTTAAAAAAATCAACTCTACACCGTTATGACGGTTGAAAGAAGTTTGTACTACAAGATAACAATAACAGGGACCATTCCTTCACCACCCAAGAGTATTTATTTTTCATCTTCCCCTACTTTCATATTTGTGGGATTGAGAAAGCGGCAAATTCAGATGGTTGGTGTTGCTCCTATTTTTGTATCAAGTCTGAGACTCCTATATCGTGTCTCACAGGTGAAAACTGAAATCCGTCATTTACTCTTGCATCAATTGATTGCCAACAAACAAAATAACCTATAGTGTAATTGCAATAATTATAAGCTACTTTCTACTTTAATTAAAAAATATGGAAAAAGAAAGTGAAAGAAATGATAGTATAACTCCTTTGTATAAGAAAGAACTATTAAATATGCGGTTCGAAAAGAATTTAGTTAAAAGTAATAAATATGTATATATCATTATAGTTTTTATTATTTCTCACTCGTAGTAAAAGAATTTGGGTCTTTTTTATTTGTCCCTTGTACCATTTTTAATGCTATTTTCAATTTTACCCATATTAATTATAAAGTAAAAGAGATATGGAATGAATGAGAGAAAATAATACTACCTACTTAATAAGGGCAAAAAATAAAATTTCATCTATTTAATAATTTTCTTTTTATGTTGAGAAACTCCTAAGTGACAAATAAAAAAAATAGAATGGTATATACTTTCAATTATACCATTATTTATAAAGAGAGTATATAAAAGATAATAAATGCCATATATTTACTAGAGAAAAAATGAAAGACTAATTTAAATTTTAGAGAAAATGATTTGTTTTTTATATTTAGAATACCATTGTGAAAGAGATTTTTTCTTATACAAACAACGGAGGAAGTAATATATAATACTACATCTAATCTTAAATATAAGCTTCATTTTGTAGTGAACTTTGCACTACATAGTAGATCTTCTACTACCTCTGGTCCTTAATGTAAAGATTAGTATGGAATGGAATTTGATTCTAAATATAAAACCTTAATCTGTTTTATTTATCAAATTTATAATTTTTCATCTAAAATATTTCTATTAATTATAAGGGATTCCCACTAAGAGATAATGGTAGATAAATCAACACACATTTATTATAAATAAGTAGCTCAACTAATTTCTTAATCTTCCTAAATTAACTATCTAATTCTTATACTAAATCATGGGGTAGTGACAATTAGCAAAACATAAATGCTGGGGGGAAAATTGCAGTATATTAATGTGGTTAGACGACAGCAACGGCCAACTGCGTGATGGAAACTTAAATGTGATGACGTGGAATGTTGCTGACATTTTCGGTTTTATTTTCGCTGGAAAAATAGGGGGGGAATGTATTTGAATAAAAAGATCAATAATTTTACGTTGACATTTTTCCTGTCATGGCTTTAAAAGAATATATTAATCAATTTTAATTTATTGATTAATAGTTGAATCAAAATTTCGTCTATTAATCCACCGTCAAGCTCCACAAGGGAAGCCCGTACTATCCGCTAGAGAAATATAGTGTGTGTACGTAAATTAAAATGCAATATTTTGAAACATAATACTACCCTCTAGTTTTAATATAAGACCCTCGTTTGACTTTTATTTTGGTCCTAATTATAAGATCCCAATCCACTTTGTTTTTTATATTTGTGTATTTTTCAAGGTAATCCTTAATAATGGTAGTTCTACCAATAAACTTGATTTGCAAGGATATTTTAGAAAAAACAACACATGTTTATTACAAATAACTAATTTAACTTATTTTTTTTAATATTATTAAATTAGTCAATTAACTCTTATAATTAGGATCGGAGGTAGTATATTGCATGCCAATGGTGTTTGTTGATGAATAGGCCAAATTAAAGGAAGAACGTGGGGACTGAATGCCAATTTGTAGTATTAATAAGCACATGCAATTATTCAATACCTGCTCATTTCCCTTTCAAGTGGGTTTTAAGATCACGTTTGGTACAAAACAATAATCATTATTAGCATATCATCATCATTGTGAAGGAAAAGCTTATTGATTTGATTGCCATAGGCATCACCTTTATTCAAGCATTAATAAATAAATCTCATTGAGCATGTGAAGCATTTTAAAGCTAGGCACATTATATTGTAATTATAACAAATATGTGAATTAATGAGCAGGCCAAATTGGCTCCTAATATTAATGTCCTTTTTTATGAGAGAATGATACCCAAAAAAAAAAAAAAAAGAAGCTTGAAAATACCAAATACTAAAATAAATACCTAAGAGTGTGTGTAATGACGTAAAGGGAAGGACAACTTAAACGTTGTGTATTATGAAATTGAAGCAAATGACTTAAATGCCCTCCTGACAACAAGCATGCTATTTGTCCAATAGCAATTTGAAATGCCCTCCTGACAAATGCATTTCAAAATTGTTAATATCAATATAAGTGTAGAAACTACGTATTTCCAATAGCATGCTTGTTGTCAAAAGGGTATTTATGTCATTTTTCTTTAATTACTGATTCTTAAGCGTCCTTTTAAGTGTTTAGTAGTTTCAATTTTCTTGCCGAGTCATTTTTCCCTTTTTTTGTCATGTCATTGGCTCGGTGGATTGTAGGAGGATAAAGAAAATGTAACACTCTGCTCTCGTAAGTGTTCAGCCATGAGGTTTTATTCGAAAGTACTCCTCCGGTCCTTAATATGATACCTAATTGTTGAGTTGGTTTTGGTCCTAAATATAAGACCTATTTTTCATATTTATCAATTTTTTCTAAATTACCCTTATGGATACTCCCTCAATCATAATCAAGTAGAAGAGGAAGAAGGGTATTAAGAAATATGATTATGGTATTTTAGGAAAAATATGTCACATTTCTTATAATTAACTAACTTACCTGACTTCTTTAATCTAATCAAATTAGTTAAATATGTTTTATATCAAGGACTTGAACAATTTTTAGAACATGAACGTACTTTTTTTTTTGGTTTTTTACTTTAATCTGAAGCATTTAAAACTTTGGATTAAAATTAATTTTCCCTTATAATTAAGATGTTTTGTATCAATCTTGACAAGTTTGTTAAGTTTTATTGAAGACGTTGATATTAATGGTTTGGATATATTTTCATAATTGCAGTTACTAATAAAAAATTTAGCAGAAGATATTGCTACACTTACCTTACTTCTTTTTTTTTTTTTTTTCCGCCATGAACACTTGCATTCTAATCTAGCACATTTTGTTAAATATTTTCAAAATAAGTGATATGTTTTTTTAAAAAAAATATATTCTTACAAATTACAATTTATGTGAAGGACTATGTAAGAAGTTACAACACTAAATGGGTGTTTGAGAGAAACCAAATCATGGTTTTAAAGTGTTTTTATAGTATATGAAATAAATACGTGAAGAATTTTGTCTCGTTTTGCAAAAAAATATTTTTTTTTTTGTCAAACACTCCCTAAAAGTCACCAAAGTCATTGATTCCCAAAGACAATCTATGTTGGAGGTTGTTTTAAAAAATCCAAACTATAATTTAGAGAATAGTTTTTAGAGAGTGTTTGGCAAGATGGAAAAGTGCTTCTGAAAATCACTTTTCCACAAAACGAGACAGGCTCATCCACATATTTACTTCGTATACCGTAAAAGTACTTTTAAAATCATGATTTGATTTCCATCCAAACACCTTTTTAGTAAAAAAATTGATTTTGAGAATAGATTTTAAAAGAATGGCTTTTGGGAAAAAGTGATTTTTATGAAATGACAGTGTTTGGATAATTGTTATCAAAAATACTTTTTTTAGATTCAAATTACCAAAAAGTACATAAATTAATATTATAATTACATAAAAGATATATTTTAATTTATATTTTCATTTGAAATAATAAATTTGCAAGTAATTTTTTTTTGCCAACAAAATAAGTGATATATAAAAAGTATAATTAATTAATTGTTAGTATGTGTATATATATTTATAAAATATAAGAATAAATATGTTTTTAGAAAAATGAATTTTGTTTTCCAACAAAAATATTTTTTATCTCAAAAATTATAAAAATGAAATGCTGATATAATTATTATCTAGTTTTGAAAGTTGGAAATATTCTTCCACACTCTCTCATTATTTGTCCATGTGTTAGCGACCCCATCTGACTTGAGGTCTGATCGTTTGACCACTCTAGAGTTTCAAGCCTTCTAACAATCTTAAACAGTGATTGGATTGCTGTTTGTGATGGTAAAAGCATATGGGGAAGTGTGACACTAGACGCTGTGTAGGAGTTTCAGATGATTTGGACGGCATCAATTTAACTGCAAACACATCGAACACTGCACCTACTGTACCTAGTGGTTTAGGAAGTTAAGGGAAGAGAAAGAGAGGTGAAGGGTTGGATAAGTACACCAAGAAAAATATGCCAGCGACAAAAAGAATAGTAGATGCAGTCAGTTTGATTGCTACTGCTTCAAAGGATACAACAGAGGCAGTAAACAAAATGTCCAATAGTGATATAACTATTGAGCTTACCACTGATCTGCTGAGTATTGAGGAAATTGCCAGTGACACCCATCTTTGTGTCCTTTGTTGTAATCTTCTGGCAAATAAGGCTTTCAGGGACATATATGCTAGCTTGAGAGGAAATCAGGAGGTATTAATAGCTTCGTTGAAATACAATGCTAAAAACCTGTTACCATATGTGAAACCCAGAGATCCTTGAGTTGTGTCGTGTGACTTATTATGACTTATGTTTTTCTAGCTTAATGTATTTGGTGACTATGTGTTTAATGATTATGTGTGTTTAATGACTATGTTAAAATTTGATGACTATTTGTGTATTATCTTATCTTTTTTTCTTTCTTTGTGAAAATATTACTCTTATTTAGTATTTAACTACTCATAGGTTACATAATCCATGTCTGATTCAACGAAGGGTTGGGGCGAGGGTTGGGATGAGGGTTGGGGAGATGAACAGTCTTAATTACTTCCCCCTTTACATGAATACGCAACACAATTATTAGAGCTAAGTGTATTAACGAGTCAGTATGTGACATATTTTCTATGCAAACAACCATACAGAACTAGTAAACAAGCGAGTTATTTATGGGTACAAGAACTTTTACACGAGCATAAAGGACGGTCTAAGTATATGTTTCGAATGAAAATAGAGACATTCCATCGGTTATGCTCTAAATTGGTTGAACATGGGTTACAAAATTCTAAGTACATAGGTGTCCATGAATTTGTTGCCATGTTCTTGAATACAATTGTGCATGGCCAATGTAATAGGATGATTCAAGAAAGGTTTCAGTGTTCAGGAGAAACTCTCAATTGGCATTTTTATAGAGTGTTGGATGCTTGTCTCAATTTATCTCGAGAAAATATCAAGCCAACTGATCCTATGTTTTCTTATTGTCATCCAAAAATAACAAATGATCCACGATACTTCTCATTTTTTAAGGATGTAATCGGAGCAATTGATGGTACCCACATAAATTGTAAGGTTAGTCGAGCGAGGCAAGAAAAATATATTGGGAGGAAGGGATTTCCCAGTCAAAATGTCATGGCCATATGTGATTGGGATATGTGCTTCACTTTCGTGTTGGCAGCTAGGAAGGTAGTGCACATGATACTCTTGTGTTTCATTCTGCTATCTCAATCCATCCATGAATTTCCCTCATCCATGTGAAGGTATATTTCTATAAATTTAAAATCAATTATTTTAAAATTCAGCTTCAATTGCATTATTTTCATCTCAGCATAATTGAGTCATGACTTCCTAGGCAAATATTATTTGGCTAATGCTGGTTATCTAATACAAGTGGGATACCTTAGCTTGTACAGATGTGAGCGCTATCACTTTCTAGACTTTAATCGTCAACCGGGATTGAGAAATGAGAATGAGGCCTTCAATTATTATCATTCAAGTTTGAGATGCACTATTGAAAGAACTTTTGGGGTTTGGAAAAATAGGTTTGCAATCTTAAGAGATATGCCCAAATTCAAGTTTCAAACACAAGTCTGCATAGATTATGCAACAATAGCTGTACATAATTTTATTAGGCAAAATTCTCCAATTGATGACTACTTTATACAAACTAAACATAGAAGTGTAATAGATTAAGACAATAATTATGTAGCTAGAGAGGCATCCTCATCAAGTTTAACATCTACCACACAAATGAATTGTGTTCGTGACTCAATTAGAGACCAAATTATGCAAAGCTTACAATCTAATTAGTCATTTGATTTCATTTACTTTAATTACAGACCAAATAAATTTTAATTTATATTCATGTTTCTCCATTTTATATATTTAATTAATTATCTACAATGTGTTTTCAAATTTTTCTCGGTAACAAATATTTTTATTTTATAATTTCACAAATAAACTATTTTTATTTTATCATAATAATTTTAGGTATTTTTTAACTATTATTATATTAAAAACATATAATATCAAATACTACTATTCAATAAAGTCCATACCTTTTTTAGTTATTTTACAAATAAACTTACTTTTCTATTAATCATTCAAACAAGTTTTAGCTTTTCCAACTGACTTTTTATAAGCACCAATTCAAACATAAATCGCATACACTAACTAACTTTTATTCTAACTTTAATTTACAAAAGTCAATTAGAATAAAAATCAGTTTTGTTACTGCCAATCCAAACATATTTTTAATAATTATCCTAGGACTAGTTTTTATCTCAAAAGCGAAATTTTTTTTGCTTTTTTCAAAATCATGGTTTTGACCTAAACCATAGTTTTTCAAAAAATTGGAGTGTTTAAATAGTTTTGGATTCAAACCATGGTTTGGGGTCTAAACGTGCTTTTTCATTGTTTGCCAAACATCCCCAAAATGTCATATCCTAATGTGTTGTCCACTTGATGAAAAGCTATATTGTTTTAAAGAAAACCTATATAGTAAAATGATGTGACTTTTCATGAAAAAGTTATTTTACACTACCTCTAGCCCTTAATATGAGTTAATTTAACTTTTAATTTGATCCCAAATATAAAATAACAATTCACTTTATCTTTCATATTTATCTATTTTTCAAGATAATCCTTGTCATAGTTGCATATGTTAAATGTTTTATTAAATAATAGTTCTAGCTAAAATACTTGATTAGTAAGGATGTTTTTAAAAAAACACCTATTATTACAAATAATTAACTTAATTAATTTTTTTAATCTACTCAAATTAGTCAATTAGCTTTTATATTAAGGATCAAAAGTAATATAACTTGTCTCTTGAAGATATGTTGGCTTATGAAGCAACATATCATTGTGACTTTTAATTGAAGAGGTGCATTGATTTAAGACGACTTCTTCAGGACATTATTTCATGGTTCATATATATCTTTCACCGTCATTTCATTTGAAAATCATACAACACACAACAAACACACTCATTGTGTTTCTCTGTCTTTGAGTGCGCACACAGATAAAATCAAATTATTATTTTGTAAAAATCATTATTGCCTTGGCTTGAGTTTTGATAGTGAATTATACTCAAATGCCTTCATTGTACACCGAAAGAAATTTGCCGTTAAATCCACTTTATACCTTAAGATTGAAATAGATTGGGGCAACTTAAACTTTAAAAGTATTGCCATAACTTGACCACATCATGTTCAACTTTCTTCTCCTTCTCCTCTCCTTCTTTTTACTCTTTAGAGAACCATTCCCTACAATACATTTCTTTTATTGAGGATCATCACATGTTAAAATACTAATAATACTTATTTATATACTATGGACCTTGTCTACTGATACAGACGTCTACGTACATGCATGCAAGGCGTCCTGGACAAAGTGGGAGTTAGCAGCTGCTGATTTGGCCATGCATTCCCCACAACCTGGTTCTATCAAAGTGGATGTTTGATTGGCCATTTTTAAGTTTAGTTTCATATCATTTTATAAGCTTATAATAATATGTAATACTTTTTTCCCTTTAATTAAATTCATTGTAAACATAATTCAATTGAATTAAAAATTAAAATGAGATAGATACCCATCAACTTCTTTTGGGTTTGTCGATGAACACAAAACATGTACATTGTCATCAACTTCTATTATCATGGATTGTGCCTCAACATTTACATCTCATTATTATTACATACGGAACAAGATCCGAACCCCTCTCAGGTGTTGTTGACATGTTTTATTGTAACTTAAATAGTCCCAACTACAACACATTATTCAATATTCATATGATCCGTTTATAAATAAATTTTTTATATGTTGATGTTATTGTTACTATATGCGCTCTGTTCATATTGTTTCTCACTTGGTCCGATCATAAGATCGATCGTCTTCTTCAAAATCTCCAATGACAGCTTTTACATGACCAATGCAAGCTTTTCTTTCATGACATTCACTACCCCTTATAAGAGATCATATTTTATTGGATAACATATTTCACTGGAATTGATGTCATCGTAGCATATTAATTTAACTGTATTTTAGCCCAGCTAAAACTTAATTAGGCCCGGCTTTATGAAAAATGAACTCCAGTCCAAGCCCAACTTGGGTACCATCACATTCAAAGTAACTAATGCATTAGAACTTGAATCACATCCCAAAACAGATGGTTGGGAAGGAGGGGAAATGAGATTCACAGGCCAAGAATGGCTAAAATCTACCCCCTACTTTTCTCCTGAAAAGAAACACTTCATACGGTAAAGGATCAGCTGGCCAGAACGCTAAACGTATAACCACAGAACACAAGACACCATCCAGCCAAAAAACCAAGTCAAACCATCCTGGTATCCTTTTAAGGCAAGTACATTGGAATTTTTTTTTTTTTTTGAACGATACATTGGAATTTTGAAGACAGTTAGCCCCTCATCTTATGTTTTGCCCTTACACAGGAATTAAAGAACAACCACCTAACAATAATGTCTCAGCTTTGGGTCCTAATAACAGTGGGCATTGGCTATATTTATAATCATGTGCCTCACAAGAACACCAAGTTTAACAATATTATCACCCAAAACCTTTGTGAACTGGATATTTATGTCTTGGTGACATCTCATAATAGAAATATTGCTAAGAATTCATCTTGATGGGGATCATTAATGTTAATAGTTGGATGCCCCAATCACAATATAGACTACAAAACGAGCACTAGATCCATTTCAAGTCCCTTAGCACAAGCCAAAAACCAGTAGAACTCTTGGCTCTGTCTGATCCTCTAAACCAAGGTATTTTGGGGGGGGGGGGGGCTGGAAAATGAAAATAATAAATAGACTCTAGAAGAGGGACCACACTGTACACAAAATAATTGTCAGGTTCACTAATCAACTGAAAAATACAATAGCATCTATGAGTAACAAGTGGGTAAGCAAATCTAATGGTGGAGGAAAACAGAAAAGAGAAAAGGAAAATTACCATGCCGAAGCTATTGAGACTTTTGAGCATTAATGGTACTATAAAATTTAGATAGACGACGAGTTGGTGGTTTAGATTTGACAGGTTTTTTCCTGAGACCAAAAATCTCTTGCACCAAAGGAACGTGTACCAGGACTAATTTCCATGCCAGCAACCAGCCTGCAACAATCCAAATCACAGAAGGATTAATCAATTTAAACTTTCAAATAACAATTAGAGCAAATCCAGCCTAGTAGAAAAGAAATCAGAAAGAGAGAAATTACCCAGAGAAATTAAGAAGAGAACAAATCCAAAGGCAAGGAGAGGGCGGAGAAGGAGGACAACAATGAAATCCCAATAAGAAGGGGAATCTGCCGTGAACACTGACTCCATAGCAACCTCAACACTCAAACTGAGGAGAACTTCAATTCATACATAGGCCCTTAATCTACCTGTCAGCTTATTTGTGGGTGATCGTGAGGATGATGTTTTTTAATGCTATAAATGAATCAACAGCAACTGCAAATGCATAAATTCACTTTTCTAAGCGATGGAAGAGGACCATCACACAAAAGGTTTACAGCTATATATAGGAGAGGACATCATCACATAACATGTCTAAAAGATTTATACAGAAGCATGAAAAAGCAGAAATAAATCAGATAATTACAAGTTCAGATAATAATTGATTTTTTATCACACTTAACTATTAACCCTAATTTCTTAAGTTTGGAAGAACAGCTCCCATTTTTCCTTTCCTTCAAGCATTTCATTCCGAAAATCTATTCATGAACTTGACCAATCTCACTTTAATTAATTTCCTCTTATCTACACCATTTTACAAAGACTTTGCCAGCAAGCCATTCAAACAATATTATCAAACTTTTCACCCTTGAACTCTCTTGCCGAACAATTCCCAATCCCGTGTGTGTGTGTGTAATTGCCATACTTCCCATATTCAATTCTTTACCAAGGTTCAATATACTCCTCTAGTCCTTAATATAGGACCTAATTGTTGAGTTGATTTTGCTTCTAAATATAACACCTATTTCTCATATTTATCAGTTTTTCTTAAATTACCTATATGGATATACTTTAATCACAATCAAGTAAAAAAAAGAGAGAGGATATTAAGGAAAATGATTATAGTGTTTTAGGAAAAACATATCATATTTCTTATAAATAGGTCTTATATTAAGGACTAGAGGAGTATAAGAACAAATCATTCTTACCTCCTTTGAGTCTATTATGCTTAATCAACTGTAAATTGTGAACTATACCGCACTCATAAAACATCTATGATGGCTTTTCCAGCGATAAAATAGGTTCTCCGAGTTTCCTTAATCAAGTCACAACACTATCACTATTTCATTATATTATATTACACCTTCAGTCTTTAATGTAATACCTAATTAACTAATTTGACTAGATTAAGCATGCTAGTTAAATACTTAAATTAGTTAATATGGTGTGTTTTTTTTATAATCCCTTAAGCATCTTTCTTAGTTCCTTCCTTCCTTCCCTCCCCGTCCTACTTAATTATTGTTAGGAAAATATCAATAAGGTTAATTTGGAAAAAAATGACTAGGTTTTACATATAGAACCAACATCGACTCTCTAATTAGGTTCTAATTGAGAATCGGAGGAGTATTAACCAAGCAACTTCAAACACCTTGCTAAATCACAAAGTTACATAAGTTACATTCTTAACGTCATTTGCATTATAGCTTCTTCTCTTGCAACTCATCAAATTTTTAATAAAACGCACATCCAACAAGCTTCCCTCCCTCATGCCTTGACTGAACAAAAGCCTCAAATCTCATTCTTCTGTCACACAATTCATCAAACACTTCATAGCCATTCAAACTAACTCAATAAGTAAGCATCTTATTTCACAAGCAGAACCACGAATTTTCCAGCATCCACATTCACACAATTTCATCAAGGTCATTTAATCTTCCGTCATTCCTCGCACACCACAAACAGCCACAATTAAAAAAAAAAAAGGATCAAAGTTCAGCGCATACACACAGCCACACAAAAGAAGCAGACTATCTCAACCCCACATAGAAGCAGCAACGAAACTGGAAAGGAAAGATGCATAGAAGATTCCTCTCATACACACTGTTATACGAGTTTAGGAATAGAGATGAGTTTGAGCTTACCCAAAGCTTCACAAGCAGCGATGATGACGGAGGAAGAAGGGATAAATAAAACATCAGCCTTCCCAAACTACCAGGATCTGAATATAGTCGAGAGAAAGAGAGAACGGCGAAGAAGAACAAGGAAATCGAAAACCCGTGAACCCACGACTTACACGCCAGCAACTGTAGACGGACGGATGGTGACAACGCACAGCCACCGGCGACGACAACACAGATGATGGAGGATGATCCGTGGGAGGAGCAACGAAATTGGAGTTTCAAAGTTCCAACTTTCAATGATCCCCAAATTCCCGAAACGTTTTGCCTTTGCTTCTTTCTAGCAAGCTGGGGGAAAAATCTGATCCTATTTTTATTTTATTTATTTATTTCCCGTTTCAAAACTGAATGGCAGCTTAGTAATTTCATACTGAAACGAAAATAAAATCCTGCTTAGCTGAGCTAGGATTCGAACTCCTTCCTTCCAAAAGAGCATTAATATTTTAATAAATTAAAGTACAGTTAATACTTTAAAATTATTTTTTTTATTGGTTTAATGTTATTATAAAATTATTTGTGATACGATTTAACTACTAATTCTTTAAAAATGAAAGAATATCAATATCTCCTCCAACAATTATAGGTCTTTAAATTTAATTGTTAAATTGCTGATGAGATTTAATTAAAATAAGCATAGTTGGCATATAACAAGGGAGATGACATGGCCAACATCACTGGCTATCTCAATCCACAAAAACGTTTCAATGTCCTCTCCGATCACCAAACCGCCGCTCTTGACGATGTTTATGAACCTATTGATGGAGACTCTCACACAGGAATAGGGCACCAACTCTTTACATTGAGTAAAGAATCTTCTCAATATCCACAACTCCTTTGCTAATACCTTTTTAGTAACCTACCCTTAATTCATTTTTATTGAGCTCTTACCATATGTTAAATACTACTTTCGATCCATAATATAAGAATTAAAAAATTAATTTGAAGATATTAAGAAAATTAGTTAAGTTAATTATTTGTATTAAATATGTATTGGCTTTTTCTAAATTTTTCCCTTTAATCATGTGTAATAAAATACTTATTAAGAAAAAATATCTTATAATTAATAAGGATATTTTGATAAAAATAGGAGACAATGTAAATTGATGTTGATGGAATATAAATATAAAAGGAAGTGCATATTGGGTCAGATCTGGATCATTCCTCTAGAGTTTTATAAGTTGATCTACTGGTGCTCATGCAAAGTTTAGACTACTAAAACCTAAACTTGAATGATATAATAAAACATCACACAAGAGAAAATAGAAAGAGAGAGAAAGAGATAGGTAGAAAAATCAAATGGCTATGGCGAAGAGAAAAGGGGAAGGGTACCTCCTATTTATAAGGTAAAAGTGACCATAATTTAAGAAGGTGCAATCTAACTTATTTATCACAAGATAATATTTTGATTGCTTTTAATTTATAATCAACAATTAATGCTTGATTGATTTTCTAATCATTCATTTCCTCATAATGGAGAATGATTTCCTTGATAAAAAAGATTCTTTATTGTTGGATCAAACAATCCGACCCATCAAGAACAGATCCAAACCCATTGTCTGAAAAAGATCTTATATTTAAGACTCAAAATCTTCCAATTAACTCTCATATTAAGTATCTAATGTAATACTAATAATACTCCTATAGTGCTAAATATAAAACTCATTTTATAGTATAATTTATACTACAAAATAAATTTTATATCTAGGATTGGATGGAGTACTTATATACCTTGTGGGTTCTGTATAATGACATACGGCTTGCAATCCCACGACTCTGGAGATGTGCCTTTTTGGTTGGCCATCTTTTAGTTTTTTTTTTTTTTGGGTTGCCCACCTAGTTCACCGAAACTTTACTCCGACTACATCTGGATCCGACCCGCGTTGCGCACCTGGCTGTGGTGGGTGAGTCTTCCAACGGGGATTTGTGCATACGCTGACGTTTGAACTCGAGGCCATTTTTCAGTTTTGTTTCATCATTTTATAAGCTTACTAATAATGGGCCTTTTTTGGGTGGCCGTTTTTCAGTTTTGTATAAATGATATACTGCTTGCACTCCTAATACTTTTTCCTTTCATTATCAAGTTGAATAACAAATGGTTCAAAATAAGGCCAAGAGAGAGTGAAATGGAAGACTAATATTGAAATGAAATGACATGCCAGTCATTCGTTATTATGATAAGCCGCGCAACAGAACTTACACAACAGGCACTTATATATCCCTTAAATTCATTAAAAACAAAAACAAAGAAAAGCATATTTCATTTCAATAAAAGATTAGAATGACATCACCTAAAAGAAAAAGATGAAAATGATATACCCATTTCTTTTGAACTTGTCGTTGAACATAAAGATGTACATCATCAACTCTTATGCTTGCGCAACCACAATCGTCACCAGCTAAGGTTGCAGTCATAAAAGACAATACTTAAAAAAAATAAAAAGTATATACAGAAGAAAGATCAGATCATATGGGTCTCATTGGTCTTGGCCCTTGCTGCATTAAAACGCAGAGTATAAATCCTAAAGAGAAACCAAAACTGATTTGATTCAGCAACGAGAGCCCTTTGTGCATTTAAGTGCTCCAGCCGACACTGTTATAGAACTAACCAAAGAAGACGATTTTGCAGACAGACTTGAAGCTCGAGCATAGCTTGAAGATGCTTCCTTCCCTGACGGCGTGAAAAACGCACCGTTTACCATCAGATCCCCCGACGACCTCCAGTTCCAGTTCTTCCATTCACTCTCCGGCGAATTCTCCCTCTTGGTCACCTCTTTTAAGTTCCGTCATTAGAAGCGAGAAATCTGTTTCCTTGACTGTATATAGTTGGATTCGCACTCCCTCCTATCGCATATATGCCCCACTGAGTGTAGTCATTGTTTACCACGTGGAAGTAGCCATGTCTGCATCTGCAAATGATACACAGATACTTGGGTTCATTAATCAATTGAAATTGATTCAGCAACGTTGCTCGATTTCTGTCGGAAAAAGGTTTGCTCAAGTTGTTACCTTGGCATTCTCTGGACCAAGCCTTTGCCGAAATGGTTGAAGGCTACGGTGACCTGCATGTTCTTGTCCTGCGTGTAACTGTCACTGTGACCCAGAAGCATCACCTTGTCGTGGCGAGTCATGTAATTGTTTGAGATTGTGATTGCCGTCGATCCTTGAACCGCATCGATCAGTCCATCTTCGCAATTCCACAGAGAACAGTGGTCCACCCAGATGTGGCTTCCTCCGAAAATGGAGACTCCGTCGCCGTCCGACACCGTTCTCCACCCGTAATGTGTCGGAGAATCTCGCACGTAGGCGTTACCTGCTCGTTTACAGTCGTGAATGTTGATTCCGTGGATAATGACGTTGGTAACGAACTGGATAGTGATGCAAGGACCCCCTGCGATGTGAACATCGGCTCCTCTGCCATCGATGGTCTTGAAGGAGTTCATGATCAGTTCTTCTTTGAGCTTGATGACCATGTCTTTCTTGAAGATGATCCACAGTGGGTCCTTCTGTATAACGCCGTATCTGAGGGTTCCTGGCTTGGGACTCACGGGGTGGTCGCCGGGGTCGGTGACGACGTAGTATCCGCCGTCTCTGCCTCCGATGGCGTTCTTGCCGAACCCAATGCCGCAATCCGCCAGACGCTTTCTGTTCTTCTCCCAGTTGGGGTCACACCTCCAACAAATCATCAATGGGATTCCCGGTTCCGCAAGAAAGAAACCCCAGGTTTCTTCTCGACGCATTGACGCTCCTGCAACAGAAAGTAGAAACAGAGGTTTAAGGTATGACGAACACGAGGAATATCAGAAAACTGAAAATTATGAGGGAGCGATGACTAAGAATCATACTTGTGCACTTGTTCGACTATCAAGTGTGGATCTTGAAGCGTGGAAGAAAATGAAGGAAGGAGCGAGAGGAGGAGGAGGAGGAGGAGAAATGAGAACGGAAACGCCATGTCTGTGTGCAGAAGCTGAGATTATGATGCACAGAGAGAGAGAGAGAGAGAGAGAATGTTTCTGATTTTGTGAAGAAGAATGATGACAAATTGAGGTTTATATAGTGAAAAACCAAGAGGTTTGCCAGACTATAAAATGTCCGTGGGAATGGATAAAGCATTATTTATACTTCAGTTATGATGATGGTTGCAAAATAGTTGGGCGTATGATTAGGCTCCGTAAACCTAATATTACGTACTAAAAAGAAGTTTGATGCTTAAAGAATGCACATTTGACTTGTTTAATTGATTGAATCTTTAAAGCTGTATGATTGAGTGATTGGGGGATTTAATAAAATAATGGTAACTTGAATGAAACTCACATGGTGTGTGTATGGGTTGGGTATGACTAATCATAAGCATCTATATATTCAATGAGAGAGAGTTCACTGTTGCTCAAGTCAAAGCATTTTAGGCATGTTTTAGAATGAAGAAAACGGCCATTAGTAAATGTACGATGTATGGGCTTGTCACTTGTGTGGGAGTAACCACCAAGCAAGTTATACCTGATTAATTGCTTTGGTTCTTCCCCTTTCATTGAAGGTTTGTCCCTTTGATGCTTTTTGACCTTTTTTCTTTAAGAAAAAACATTATTTAAAGATCAGAAAACAAGGTAAATGGTCGTAGTCCAAGATGAAAAATCAAAGGAAAATTAGATGGAAACATAGAAAAATTATATTTATTAGGAAAGATCTTAAAAACTGTAATTATTTAAAAAGATTAAATACAAAAATATAAAGTTGAAAAATACTAAATTACTCCTCAAACTTTCGCCTCAAAAAACAAGCAAAATCTCAAAATACACATTTGCAGCCAAAATATATCTCAAAGGAAAGAGCATCTCCTTGGCGAATTCTTTTGAAGAAAAGATAAGTGGATATAAGTTGCCATTAAATTAGAAATGCTATTGAATAATAGAAGATATATTTTTTATATTTTAGTAAACCAATAATCAATGGGATTTCAGGCAATATATATTTTGCTCATGGTTGGATAGATTGAATAAAACTCAATTCTTTTAAAAAAGTGTTAAAAAAAATATTTGTTGAATTTTAAAATGATAAGTAAGTATCTTGATAGATTTTGACTTATCAAAATCTTACTAGAGTAGTTAGCAACTCAGTATGGCCTATTTATTTATTTTTTAGATTCAACAGGAATTTTTCTTCTTAGTTTTTTACATTAAGTTGATGATATAATTAATATGAATTAAAAAACTATGTTTCGGAGAGCTATTTTAATCAGACTTATCAAATTATTTCATGCTTTCTTTAAAAAAAAAAAAAAAGAACGGCGTTGTAGAGTTATGGCGGTTGAAACTAGCTTGTACTACAAGAAAACAATGATGTGGGGGCCATTTCCTCACCTCTCAAGCTTATTTTATTATGGTTTCTTTTTTTTCTTTTTTTTTTCAAGTCACCTTCCTTTAATATTTTTAGGATGAAGAAAGCGGCAAATGCAGATGTTTAATGTCATTCCTATTTTTTGTATCAAATCGGCGCCTCACAGAGTCACAGGTGAAATTGAAATCCCTCGTTTAATCTTGCAACAATTGATTGCGAGCAAGAAAAATAACACATAAAATAATTACGATAAACCATAAAAATAAAGAAGGTGTAAATTTTCTTATATGTTGTTGTAAATTTGCTAATTATAATTGTAAATAATTTTTCGGTGGCTAGAGTTTCAGTTGCCGGCGCCAAAGCTTGGGGAGCCGTTTATGATCGGACCTCCTGCGACGGGTGATCTTGATCAAGAAAAAGAAGAATATGAATATCAACATGATTAGAACATTTTGAAGGTAAATGGAAGTTTAGTCGCAAATTTATTACATCTGAACTATTCAGATCAGATTTGGATCATTCAGATTTTTTCCCCCCCATTCTAACAAATAGCAATACAGAAAAGGTTTGACGAAAAATACATGGCAGGAACCACCAACTGCGTGACGATGTGATGACATGGAATCTTGCTGACTTTTCTGGTTCTATTTTGGTTCACAAAATGTAGACCCTTTTAGTTGGCAAAAAACGAGCCATTTTTTTGCTTATAAAAAGGTCAATAATTTTTTGGTAAAAAAAAAAAAAGATCGACAACTTTATGTTGACCATATTTTCCTTTCATTTCTTTAAAAGAAACTGTTAGTTAATTTTATTGATTAGCATTTAATTAAAATTTCGCCTAATAATCCACCGTCAAGCTCCACAAGGAGGTCCGTGCTATCCGCCGGAGAAATTGGAGTGCGTGTGTGTAAGTTAAAAAAAAAAGAAGCAATACTTTGAAATATAATATAGGGAAAATTGACTACAAATACCATTTGAATTTCAAAAAGACAAAGAAGGCATCCAAATAAACAAAATGACAAAAAGGCATCAGGTACCAATTAGGAATTTTGATTTTTGGCCTAAAGATCAAATTGCCCTTATTATGTTTGAAAACTGAGGAGATGAAGAAAGGTAGAAACTGCCTCCACTCGGTGAAAGCAATCCCCCCACTCGATGAAACCAAATCCCCCTACTCGATGAAACCAAATCCCCCCACTCGGTGAAACTGAATCCCCCTACTCGGAGAAACCAATCCCCACTTGATGAAACTAAATCCAAGCTCCTCTAGTCACCAAAAAGGATTATCCAAAATCACATTGCCGCCGCCGTCATAGGAGTAAAGTGCCGTTGGTGAAATTGGTAAACATCGTTGAAGTACATTACCCTATCTGAAGTAACTCGTACTCCATGAAATTGTCGTCGTTGAGGAGTTCGCTGAAGTAACACCAACTGTGATAATCCACCGTCAAGCTCCACAAGGGAGGTCCGTGCTATCCGCCGGAGAAATTGGAGTGCGTGTGTGTAAGTTAAAAAAAAAAGAAGCAATACTTTGAAATATAATATAGGGAAAATTGACTACAAAATACCATTTGAATTTCAAAAAGACAAAGAAGGCATCCAAATAAACAAAATGACAAAAAAGGCATCAGGTACCAATTAGGAATTTTGATTTTTGGCCTAAAGATCAAATTGCCCTTATTATGTTTGAAAACTGAGGAGATGAAGAAAGGTAGAAACTGCCTCCACTCGGTGAAAGCAATCCCCCCACTCGATGAAACCAAATCCCCCTACTCGATGAAACCAAATCCCCCCACTCGGTGAAAATTGAATCCCCCTACTCGGAGAAACCAATCCCCCACTTGATGAAACTAAATCCAAGCTCCTCCAGTCACCAAAAGGATTATCCAAAATCATATTGTCGCCGTCATAGGAGTAAAGTGCCGTTGGTGAAATTGGTAAACATCGTTGAAGTACATTACCCTATCTGAAGTAACTCGTACTCCATGAAATTGTTGTCGTTGAGGAGTTCGCTGAAGTAACACCAACTGTGATAAACAGGTAGGAAACTTGAATATTGTTGTCAATAGAGCATTTTCGATGGGTGGTTCCGTCTTAAAATGTATTTGTGCAGTAATCCTCTTTGTGGTTCCGTCTCTGTTCTTTGCACATAAGTTGCTATAGGACGAAAAAAGTTGTTTCCATCTTACTTCTCATGTGCTTGGTTGTGTACATATTTGGAAATGATTGTGATTGATAGTGTTTAATCCATATTGGGTGGCCGTTAATTGGAACAAAGGATTGCTTTTCTTGTGGTGATTGTTTTATTTGGATTTGAAGGAAAAGAACAAAATGAAAAGGATAGTTTTGTCTGTGTTATTTGACTTTGCTAAAAAGAGTATAGCTTTCTATGGGGACAAGGTGAGATTTTAAGGAAGTTGAATTTAGTAAAATTTTGTCTGCATGTGTGGCAATAATAAAGTTACTTTCTTTTTCATTGAATAGTTTAGGCTAAAAAGTTTGTCCTATAGGTAAAATTTGCAAAGGTTTTCCTATTCTGGTAATTTGGAAAGCAGTAATAAATTCTATTAGCTATGAGTAGTAAATTTGATGAGGTAAGTAGTAAATAGTACTAGTTGATTTTGTATTGAAATAACAACTATTGGTTTGAGAACGACTATATTTGTCTTGGTAATGACTATATTTGTTTGGACAATAGTTTTTAGGTAATATGTTAATGAAATTTACTACATTAGTTAGTGGAATTGACTACATTTATCAATGAAAATGACTAGATTTGTTATTGGAATGACAACATTGTTGTGATGCAAATTCAATTGACTGGACAATGATATTGATGTGATATGTCAATAAAATCTACTACATTTGTTAGTAGAATTTACTACATTTGTTAATTGATTGGACAATGGTTTTTAGGTGATATGTTAATGAAATTTACTACATTTGTTAGTGGAATTGACTACATTCATCAATGAAACTAACTAGATTTGTTATGGGAATGACAACATTGTTGTACTGCAAATTCAATTGATTGGACAATGGTATTTAGGTGATATGTTAATGAAATTTACTATATTTGTTAATGGAATTGACTACATTTGTTAATTGATTAGATAATGGTATTTAGGTGATATATTAATGAAATTTATTACATTTGTTAATGGAATTGATGACACTATTATGAAAGAAATATATTATAATAAATGACTAACAAATGGTCTCATTGCAATAGGGAAAATGGTATTAGAAGTAGAAGGAGAAGGAGAGGCAAGTGGACAAGTGAAGAATGTGTATATGTTGTTTCTCCATGAATTTAAGTTAGGGAAAGAGTTTAGGAATAGGAGACAAAAAGTTAGGGAGGTAGCAAAGGCATGGAGGGAGCTGTCACCAGAGGAGAGGAAGAAATATAATGATAAAGTTAACAAACCAAAGAAGTAAGGGAAGAAGAAGAAGCAGATGAAAAAAGTTGCTTTTAACACCCGTTGCTCGGTTCAACAATATAAGTCATTGGTGGAATTTATAAATAGCAATGAAAGATTGAAAGCCAAGGTACAAAGTTTAGGATTCTCAAGTTTGCTTGACATGGGATGTAAGAGACTGCCTCGTGACCTCATAGTATGTATGCTTTGAGCATATGATCCACCTACCCATCAATTTACAATGAGGGGGGAAATCAAGGAAATTGATGCAAAAGATATTGTAAAGTTGTTGGGTGTACCCCACACAAGGGAAAAGGTAAGAACAGATGTGGATGATGATGATGAAACATATAAGAGGTTGAAGAATGAATATGGTAAAGTCTTTTTTATCAAGATACTCAAAGACATTAAATCTAGGGAGAATGAAGAGAACTTTGAGTTCTTGTTCATGTTGTACACACTCGGGAGTTTTCTAGCTTGCTACCTCACAAACAACAGTGAGTGACAAGCTAGTAAGGGTGATGTGTTGTGCTATGAATGGATTTTGCCGATTTGATTGGGCCACATACATTGTGAACAACTTGTGGAAAGAGATGGAAGATTATGTCGAAGTGTATAGAAACGTAAAGGAAGACAATGAAGGGAGTTGCAACGCCGAAGGATGCATCTACCTCTTATTGATATGTATTTATTACCTTTGTTTTTTGTTGTATGTTTAAATGGAGTGATGATAAAATTAATAATTTGATGCCGCAGTTATATCTTGCTGAGCACTTTCTATTATCTAAATCTAGTAGACATAGGTCAATAAATGCTATTCAATTTTGGACTAATAAAAGAATAAAAGAGATGACAAAGAAAGAAAGACGGAGCCGTAGAGGCTTATTGTATAAGGGGAAGGGCTCTAAAATTAGGGTTGAGAATGAGGAGAAAACAAGGAGAAGTCTCACTGACTTACACCTAGTGTGTGCTTTGCTTGGTAATTTCAATGTGCATTAACAAGAAAAAGTGTTTGACCTTTTTTAATAATGTGATGCACGAGTTGTAGAGCTTACATCAAAAGTTGATGGCTGTAATTGATTTAAGCTACAAGAGGCTTATTAGTGCAGTAGAGGAGGAGCTCCATAAGGTGCAGATTGTAAAACCCTTAACCTTAAAACATTATAACTTAATAGCCTCTTTTGGGTTGATTTTGAGGATAAATTAGCAATTTAATCTTGATCTTGGTGTTTGGGTTGAATTTGAGGTTTGTTGGAGGAATAGATGAACGTACCCCTCTCAGGGCTCGCCGCGGCGCACCGGGAGTTTCAGAGGGAGTGCTTTTCGAGAAGGTTTTGGCCGCGGCGAAGTCTTGGGACGCCGCGGCGAAGTTGTTCTGGTGAGCGAGGCTTCCCTTTCGGAAAGGTTTCGCCGCGGCGAAGGTAGGGGCATGCCACGGCGAAATTCTTCTGGGCGAGCGAGAGTTTCCTCTTGGGAAGCTTTCGCCGCGGCGAAGTCGAGTTTTCACAGGCGTGGGCCCATAACCCACAGGTCCCAGGATCGAAACCTGGCTCTGATACCAATTGTAAAAACCCTCTACCTCAGACATTTTAACCCATCATAAAACCTCTACTATGGTAGAAAAGGAGAGCTGTTAAAACGAGCTACCATAGTAGAAGGAAATTTTATATTTTTAGAATTGACTTTCAAGCTCGGGTCAACCCGTAAGACGTTGCATGCAACTAAAATAATCCATTCATATCCACTGGGCCTCCGAGCCTCCAGCCCGGGTAACACATACATCAAGATCAGCCCATCTAAATAGTTTTCAACCATATAATCCAGAGTTCATCAAACACTAGCAATGGCCTCCGGCCAAACAAAATAAGGAGATACATTCTCTCCAGTTTACAACAAGGCCGGGTAATCAAATATATCAAAAAGCAGTCCTAAATGTGGCAATATATACTAGTCATACATATACAAATGCTAGAGGCCTAAAGCTAACCAAGCTCAAGCCTCTGCATCTCTTCCCGATGGCCCACGCCTGGAACCTTTACCTAAAAACATTGTAAACCACAGGGTGAGACAAAGTCCCAGTAACCAACCTTTCCAATACTAGGTACTACTAAATAGGTGCTCGTGAGGTGTCAAGTGGGGCAGTTCACAAATAATATATAATGATAGCCACAACAATTCATGTAAGTGCAATGATGCAATCCCATCAACCAAATCCCTCACTTTGGGGGATTTTTAGGAGCCGAAGCCGGCCTATCCCTCACTATGGGGGACGTAAGGAGCCATAAAAGGCCTATCCTCACTCTGGGGGACGTAGGGAGCCAAAAGGCCTATCCCTCACTATGGGGGACGTACTAAGCCAACCATCATGCATTAATGGAGGCCTTACCACGTGGTAGTAACAGACAAAACTCTCACCAATTCCCAATTAATGCATCATGCTCAAATCATAATCAAAAGTAATAATCATTTCACAATTAACCTCATTCAGTGGCATATCTTTCACAATTCCAAAATTCATTCATCATTAGTCGAAACCCCACAAGACGGTTTTCCTTTTTGTACACAACATACAGTTTGAACATAATTACTACTTAGAGCACAAAACATAAATCTACTCACAATACCACAGAAGCAAGTACTAAGGATTGGAAAGTGGTTACCTCTCGCCTGAGCAAGGAACAACAAACCAACGATGTGGCCCGTGCACCACCAAGACTCACAACCGGTCTACACAAGCACACAAACACACAACCATCATATATTAGCTTTCAAACTAATAATGTGGTCAACAACAACACTTGGAGACACAAAATTCCTATCTCCCATCAAAACTCTACCCAACTCAAAGGGTATAACTATCAAGGCAACACTCCAAGTCATACCAATCTATTAAACCTTAATTCCTTTCCAAACATCAATTAGATTCACAACCTCAAGGACCCACTATGGAATTCTACACCCAAACATCCCATTTGAGCAATTAAGGTCCAACAACAATTCTAAACCGATTAAACATCCAATTTAACCCTCCTTAACATAACCCAAAACACAAAACTCAAATCAATCTCTACATTATCATCCTCAATCCCAAATCATCCAATTCCATAACCCTACTCCAAAAACTCAAGATTCTTTAAATCCAAGAAAACTACACCGATTAAATACTTAAACTAACCAAATGCAATCAATTAAACCCAAAACAATCGGTCAAAAACCTCAATTCTAACACAACCTAGAAAATCCTAGGGTTCCACCAAAAATCCTCAGAAATTCCAAGAAATTCCAAGAAAGAAAGAAGATTAGAAGTTAAAATCACTTACTTGAGGTAATGGATCCTTAGAAATGCCCCTCCAAGCCAAAATACCGAAACCCTAGCAGAGCCTCTCTCTCTACCTCCTCAGATTTTCTTATTTTTCGCACGCTGAACTGCTCCCCGAATATATAGATTCGCGACCTTTCGCCGCGGCGAACTAATCCCGAGAGGGATTACTCGCCTGAAAACCGACTTCGCCGCGGCGAAAGCTTCCCGAGAGGAAACTCTCGCTCGCCCAGAAGAATTTCGCCGCGGCATGCCCCTACCTGCGGCGAAACCTTCCCGAAAGGGAAGCCTCGCTCACCTGAACAACTTCGCCGCGGCGTCCCCAAGACTTCGCCGCGGCCAAACCTTCCCGAAAAGACACTCTCCCTCTGAAACTCGGTGCGCCGGCGAACATACCCTGAGAGGGTACGTTCACCTATTCCTCCAACAAACCTCAAATTCAACCCAAACACTAAGATCAAGATTAAATTGCTAATCTATCCTCAAAATCAACCCAAAAGAGGCTATTAAAACCCGATAAGACTTAGGATGTTACAATTCTCCCTAACTAAGGAATTTTGTCCCCAAAATTCAAGCAATCACACAAACACCACACAAACAAACACAAAACACTTACTAAGAAAACAAACGAGGGTAATCACGTCGCATCCTTTCCTCTGTCTCCCAGGTGGCATCACCAGGACTCATGCCCTTCCAGAAGACTTTCACCAATCGAATGGTCTTATTCCTCAACTGCTTGTCCTTCACATCAAGGATCCTTTCCGGTTCAGCCTGGTAAGTTAGATTGTCATCCAGCTCCACCTCCTCAGGCTCTAAGATGTGAGACGGATCAGGGTGGTACTTCTTTAGTTGGGACACATGAAACACATCATGTACGTTGGACAGGTGCGGTGGCAAAGCAACACGATAGGCTACTTCTCCAATTTTCTCCAGAATTTCAAAGGGTCCAAGAAATCTAGGAGATAACTTTCTCGCTTTAATGGACCTCCCAATACCAGTAGTAGGCATGACCCTCAAAAACACATGGTCACCCTCACAAAATTCCAATGGTCTCCTCCTCCTATCAGCATAACTCTTTTGCTAGCTCTGAGCTGTCAACAACTTCTGCTTGATGACCTCAATCTTCTTTGTGGTGGCATCTACCAAGTCTGGTCCTAAAACCGTTCTCTCACTTAGTTCCGTCCAACAAAGAGGTGATCGACACTTCCGGCCATAGAGTGCTTTATAAGGGGCCATCTGGATGCTGGCATGGTAGCTGTTGTTGTAGGCAAACTCAGCTAAGGGTAGGTGATCAATCCAACTCCCCTTGAATTTAATGGCACAAGCCCTCAACATATCCTCTAACATCTGAATTGTCCGCTCGGTCTGTCCATCGGTCTATGGGTGATATGCCGTACTGAACTTCAACTTAGTACCCAAAGCCGCATTCACCGCTTTCCAAAAGTTAGAAGTAAAGCGCAGATCTCGGTCCGAGACTATACTCGACGAAACACCATGAAGCCTGACGATTTCATCCATGTACAACTTGGCCATTCTCTCCAAGGTATAATTGACTTTGTAGGGTAAAAAGTGAGCAGATTTTGTCAATCTGTCCACCACCACCCAAATAGCATCATACCCTTCGGTGTCCTCGGCAAACCTACAATGAAGTCCATGGAGATGCTGTCCCACTTCCACTGAGGAATTTCTAGCCCTTGTAACAAACCTCCAGGTCGTTGATGCTCTATCTTGACCTTCTGGCAAGTCAAACACCGAAGTACGAAGTCAGTCACTTCCTTTTTCATGTTGGGCCACCAATACTACTGCTTTAGGTCGTGGTACATCTTGGTTGCTCCGAGGTGGATGGCGTAACGGCTTCGAAGAGCCTCCTCTAGGATAGTTCTTTTAATCTCCTCATCTTGGGGAACACAAATCTGGTTCTTATACTTCAGGATGCCCATATCTCCAAGTTCATAGTCCTGTACTGGGCCATCCTCCAATTCTACCCGAATCTTTGCCAACTGATCATCTTCCCATTGAGCCGCTCGTAAATCTTGATAGAATTCATAATCTCCAAGCACTGCACATAAGGTAGCCTGCTCCGATGGTACAATTGGGATCTCTAATAACTCCTCGAGCAAGAATTGTTCCTTTAAACTTATGCAAAACACATGCACTGCTTTTCTACTCAGAGCATCTGCTACCACATTTGCCTTTCCAGGATGGTACTTAATCTCAAAGTCATAGTCCTTCAGGAACTCCATCCAACGACGTTGCCGGTTGTTCAACTCTTTCTGATCCACCAAGTACTTCAAACTTTTATGGTCACTGAAGACTTCAAACTGGGAGCCATACAGGTAATGCCTCCAGATCTTTAGTGCAAAAACTACTGCCGCTAGCTCCAAGTCATGGGTTGGGTAATTTTCCTCATGTGGCCTTAGCTGCCTGGAAGCGTATGCCACCACCTTATTGTTCTGCATTAGCACACAACCCAAACCCTTTAGTGACGCATCGATGTAAAGCACATAAGGTACTCCGGGGATTGGAAGAGTAAGCACTGGAGCTGTAGTCAACTTGGTCTTCAGCTCTTGGAACGCTGATTCACATTTCTCCGTCCAAACAAACGGTTGATCCTTCTTGGTTAACTTGGTCAACGGCATTGCAATCTGAGAAAAGCCTTGGATGAACCTCCGATAGTATCCAGCTAATCCCACAAAACTCCGTACCTCGGTTACCGATTTAGGGACTTCCCACTTAAGTACTGCGTCCACCTTGTTAGGATCCACTGCTACTCCCTGAGCTGACACCACATGACCCAAGAACTTCACTTCTTTTAACCAAAACTCGCACTTTGACAGCTTAGCATACAACTGGTGATCCCTCAATATCCGTAGTGTGATGTGAAGATGCTCTCGATGTTCTTCCTCACTTCTAGAATAAATCAGAATGTCATCGATGAACACTACCATAAATCTGTCCAAATAAGGTCGGAAGATCCGATTCATGTAGTCCATAAAGACAGCTAGAGCATTTATCAATCCAAAAGGCATCACCAAAAACTCATAATGTCCATAACGAGTTCGAAAAGCCGTTTTTGAAATGTCCTCTGTTCGTACCCTCAACTGATGGTATCCTGATCTTAGATCAATCTTAGAGAAAACTGATGCTCCGACTAATTGGTCCAATAGGTCATCAATTCTAGGCAACGGGTACTTGTTCTTGATTGTGACCTTGTTTAGTTGTCGGTAGTCGATACACAACCTCAAGCTACCATCTTTCTTCCTCACAAACAAAACCGGCGATCCCCACGGTGACACACTTGGTCGGATAAGTCCCTTTTCTAGCAATTCTTCTAGCTGCTTTTTCAACTCAACCAATTCTGAAGGAGACATTCTATAGGGAGCCTTGGAGATTGGGGTGGTTCCCGGAACCAACTCTATGGAGAACTCCACTTCTCGCTCTGGAGGTAGTCCTGCAACCTCATCCGAAAACACTTCGGGGTAGTCCCTCACCACATCTATCTGTTCAATTCCTCCTGCCTCATCCTCACTAATTGAAAAGAAGACAATGAAGGCCTGGCACCCTTTCCTCACCGCCTTCTCTACTTGAGCAGCTGACAACAAAACCGGACCACTTGACATTTCAACACATAAGGCACCTACCGGGATTGTCACCAACCTCCTTTTACAATCAAGGATTGCTCCATTGGCCATCAACCAGTTCATGCCAATAATCACGTCGATACCTTTCAAAGGTAGATAGAACAAATCTATTGTAGAATCTCGACTCTCAAACTGAAGTGTAAGCTCTAGACACGCTCTTCCAGTTACAACAGTGACTCCAGCAGGAGTAGACACTCTTAAGTCATAAGGTAGCTCAACCACAGGCATGCTCAACTTCTGAGCATAGTCCACAGAAATAAAGGAGTGCGTAGCACCCGAGTCAAACAAAGCAGAAATAACATGTCCCTCAAGTATAATGTTACCTTGAATCAAGTTCGGAGATGCAGAAGCCTCCTCATTTGTCATCGCATAGACTCGCCCTGGAACAGTAGAACGACTAGCTGGAGGTGTCGACTAACTCTCTGGACAGTTTCTGGCAATATGTCCCCACCGGTGGCATCGAAAGCACTCCCAACATTGCCCCGCATGCCTACCCCCGCATCTAGGGCACGGTCCAGTAACACTCGGGGTGGTCACTGATGAATCTCGACGGGAGCCCTGTCCCCCACCAGTCTGATTGTTTGGATTCTGGTGCCTCTGCATAAAGCCCCTCTGAGCATTCGCCCTCTGATTCTGCCCTTGATTCCTATTTCTCCCTGAGAGGGGTACGTTCACCTATTCCTCCAACAAACCTCAAATTCAACCCAAACACCAAGATCAAGATTAAATTGCTAATCTATCCTCAAAATCAACCCAAAAGAGGCTATTAAAACCCGATAAGACTTAGGATGTTACACAGATGACAAGGAAAATTGTACTATGAGAGATGAGGGCACTAGTGAAGTTGGAGATGAATATAAGGGAGAAAATGAAGTTGATGATGGTGATGATGATAATGAGGAAGGTGATGATGATAGACAAGACTCAGGTCACCTACATCATCATGGAGATGACTTGGACGAGGCCACATGATTAATGTTGAGGAAGAAGGAATACAAGTAGGAAATATGGATTCCCCTAAAGTTTCCCCCATGGACAAGGCTGTACAACCCAGGAGATCACAGAGGGAGATAAAGTCGACCATAAATTCTCCATGGATTTTGACAAGGCCTATTAAGAGGAAAAAGAGGAATTTGAAGGAAAAGGACAAGTTTTTTAACATGATATCCCGTATGTGTTCAAGTCAGGATGGTGACAGGTAAGTTACTATTCGCATAACTGTGAATGATATTACTTATAGTTCGTTTACTAATTAACTACACACATAATGATACTGGGAACACATTTTTAGGCCTTTAGTTAAAATATTTGATAAGGATATCACTCGAGATCAGTTAAGGACACTTGGAGGAATTGAGAAAATAGGTAATCGGGTAAACTAGTATTGTGGTCTTGGGCTGAGTAGTATAACTTTTATATTTGATGCTCATGTATACCTTTGGAAAAAACTAAAATTTACTTGCATACAGCTCATGTCAGTTGTGTGCAAGACTTTAATGGCTGGTATGAAGAGCAAAGGAGAAGTGAAGCGGCACATATTTGATGCTGACTTTATGGTAAGGTTTATAAGATGTTTACAAAACTATTGCTGGTACATGACTAATATGTCAATGTTGTAGACAATAATGGCTGTGAACCCATCTTGGTGAGATGCTACAAAACGACAAAAGCAATTTTCACCTGAATATGTCGGTTATGATATAGGAGACTATGACTTGATTTTTGGACCTACACTTGTTAGGACTCACTGGTTTTGTCTTGTGCTTGAGCCTAAGATAATGAATTTCTATGTGCTAGATTCAATGAAGCCACGTTTTGCTGAGAAGAAGAGTAAGAAGAAAGGTGCAGCTGAAGGTGATATGATGACTGTGGTCACCGAATGTGTAAGGATATTGTTACTCTTCTTACGTAAGATGCTGTTTGTTTACCAATTTATTTACAAATGCAAGTATGTGTTGTGCAAAGGAATTGATTTTATGAAATGATTGATATAGTAAAGTCCAATACCATTGGGAAGAAAAAAATGAGTGACATTATTTGGGCCCCTGTTCCTCAACAAAACAATTTGTAAGTGGTTTAGGTTGTTGATATAATAATGTATGAATGGTACTTTGTGTTTGACTCATAGACATTGTTGCATGTGCAGGCAAAACTGTGGCATTCATGTTTTAATATGATTGAGCAAATGGGAGCCCGGTGTGATGCTTGACTATAATGAAGAACATGTTGCTGATTTTTGACGAAACCTAATTTGGTGGATTGTTAATCATGAGCTCAATTCAAGGCGTGAAGAAGCATTGACATTGATGTCATCTCCACAACCTGCAGCAAGGAAAAAGCAACGTGTGTCACAGTAGTAAATTATACTGTTTAAGTTTAATGATGTTTAACTTATAGTTATGTATGTAAGGGGATTTACTGTTTTCAGAGAATGTACAGCTACCTGATTTGCAACATTTTCTGAGGGGGTAGGCAGCTTTTCTGTCAAAAACAAAACAATTCGATACTAAATTTTACAAAACACATAGTGGGAATAACAACTTTCACAGTGAGTATTACTACTTTTTCAATGGGTTTTGCAACCTTTTGTGAGGAGCTGGGCAACTTTTTTGTTAAAAACAATGCAATTCCATGCTAAACTTGACAAAACACATAGTGAGATTTACAACTTTCATGGTGAGTGTTACTAGTTAGTCAATGGGTTTTGCAACCTTTTTTGAGGGGCTGGGCAACTTTTAAAAACAATACAATTCCATGCTAAATTTTACAAAATACATAGTGGTTTTTACAACTTACACAGTGAGTGTTACTACTTCTTCAATTGGTTTTGCAACCTTTTCTGAGGGGCTGGGCAACTTTTCTATTAAAAGCAATACAATTCCATGCTGAATTTGACAAAATACATAGTAGTTTTTACAACTTTCATAGTGAATGTTACTACTTCTTCAATGGGTTTTGCAACCTTTTCAGAGGGACTGGGCAACTTTTCTGTTAAAAACAATACAATTGCACATTGAATTTTACAAAACACAGTGGTTTTTACAACTTTCAAAGTGAGAGTTACTACTTTGTGTAATGGAATGCACCATTCATAAAACAATATTTGCTAAAAACCAGTAGCCATATAACAGCAGATATATTATATATATTCAAATGATTGCACCTGAAGTACATCATAATAAACATTGAACCATTAACTTTTATACTAACTACATTTGTAATGAAATGTACCATTCACGTAACAATATTTACCAAAAACCAGCAGGCCTGTGATAGCAGCTACTTTACATATGTTGAAATAACAAGTTTATATTAAAATTAAATCAGCATTTAATGTTTTCTTGTCATTCAACCCACAAAACATACCCTATTCGTTAAACATCATATACAAATGGGATAATCTATCTACTAACCCATCTACCAAAAATGTTAAGAAGGGTTCAAAAGTCATTCCATTTACACCAAAAATGACTATATCTATTGGCATCTAACTTCAACTCAGGTTTGGATTCTTGTATGTTCTTCTTATGTGTCCAACTTGTTGACATGTGCTAGAATGGTAGATCTTCCTGTTTTAGAACTGTGACTCATCTTTTTATTTTATGCTTTTCTGGTGGTTGACTAGTCAAAAGTGGTGCCAAGAACACTTGACTTGCTATATTTTCCACCCAATAGTTGTTAGGATTTGACATGTCTACTGTCACCACTAGAATCATAATCCTCCCATAAATCTTTTGCTGTGATGTAATCTTGTCGCATTCGTCAACAAATTCATACACATTGCAATTGATAGCCTTAATAGCTACACAGGCTTGAGGACATGGAATACTTGACACTTGCCAAGCTGCATAGGTGCATTCGCTTAAACAAGATCAACAATGTTAGAAGTTCAAGTGGACTTTTGCATCATCATTGCATCATCTTCTTGCATCATCCTTATATCATCCTTCTAGAAGGTGCCAAATGTTACAAACTTGGTGGAGGAGAACTTCTCCTAGAGAAGGGAGATTGAATCCTAGCCATTGGATTAAAACTTAATCATTAAGTTTCCTCATAATTTACTTGGCCCACATTTCTCCGGCTTTCTTGATGGCCTTTTGGAGCTCAGAAATTTTTTTTGTCTACTCCATAAATTCCCTTTAATTCTAGAGAATATCTATAAATTTTCTTAGGCCATAACATTTCCTTTAAGCCTTGTATAAAAATCATTTACTAAAATACCCTTTTATCGGCATAATCGGCTTTTTAATTTATTAAAGCCATTCCAATGACCTTTTGGTTGCAGGACTAATTTTATAAATTAGTACAACCTTTCAACCATTTAAACTCATTTTTCAATATATTTTTGAGGTCTCTTGCTGTTTTAATTAATTACCTCAAATGGTGTACTTTTTACCTGCCATAACCTTATAAATTCCCTTTAAGCTGCCTCAGGGGTATTTTTGTCATTTCTCTTCACAAAAGAGTCTTGGAATATTATTTCCCATTTTTTAGAATTTTCTGTATACTTTTCATTTTTACCCCTGTTGGTTGTAACTTTCTAAATTTACAGTTTAGTCCCTACTTGGACTTAACTTCATACAACTATCTCTTTGAGGTTTTACCCCTTGGCCTGTTTCTAGTTTCTTTTTTCTTTATGGGCCTCTGAGATTTTACTGAAGCCTCCAACTTTGATTATACCTCAGCCCCTGAAAACTTTCACTTTGCAGTTTAGTGCCTGAAACTGCTTTGATTTCCTTTCTCATCTTTAGGACTTCTGTTCAAAAAAGGCTTAGTAGCCTACCTTCTTTAGGCTATTTTCAAGATTCTAGACCTAGAAATTAAGATGTGACACCCAAAACACACACACAAACTTTTCTTCTATTCGCAACTTTATTATAGGGTTTCACAACTCTATTATTGATTTTAACAACACTCACCACGTGGATGCAAACTTCACGCGTACATAATTGCTTGCCACCTTTTTTTATTTCCACTACGTCATTCAAAATACTAAATATAAACCCTCATCTCCAACACACCCGTCCCCACTATTGCGCCATAAAGCAGCCACAAAAATGAACAACCCAAACCCCACCATCACGTAATGCGACATGTTTACTTTCTCTCTTACTCAAACCCTTTTGCCCACAACCAAAATCTACTAAATCAGCAATCTCAACAAAATGGTGACACAGAGAAGTAAGATAATACCATTTCCAAAGACTAGCGACTTAAACTTACCTCTTTTCAGCTTAAACGTGTTGCTCCGGCATTCCTCTTTCCTTCTTCACATATTCCTCAACATCTTGCTCTGTTTATTTTCTTCTCACTTTTAGCTTCTTTTTACCTCACTCACCAGGGCAATTCGGTCTTTAGGCCAAAAATCAAAATTCTAGATTGGTTCCTGATGCATTCTTTGTTATTTTACTTATTTGGATGCCTTCTTTGTCTTTTTTAAATTCATATGGTATTTTGTGGTCATTTTCCCTATAATATATTGCATTGCATACGAGTGGTGTTATTGATGAATAAGGTTTCACAAAGCTAGCCAAAGAGGAACGTGGGGACTAAATGCCAATTTGGAGTATTATTCGCATGCAATTATTCAATAACTTCTCATTTTCCTTCAAGTGGTGCTCGAGACAACACTTCTATTATTCAAACATTATTTTCTTGTTTTTCTTATAAGAAACACACCTACTATCTTTACTTAGTATGTGGGATTAGGTCTAGTGGAATGAGTTAAATTCTTACAATGTAACAATCTTCAAATTTTTATTAGGAAAGGTGCAGTAACACCATACTCTTGTATGTGCATACTCATGATGTTTTATTCACACAAAAAAAAAACTCTATCTTAACAATTTTTAGAATAAGAAAAATTCTCCCTCTAGGTTGGTCCGAAAAATGAAATAAAATTAAAAAAATAATACCCATTCCAATCCTTAATATAAGAGATAGTTAAGCGGTTAGACTTAATGCGAAATTTAATACCTTAATCTACTTTATTTTTCATATTTATCATTTTTTCCTGAACCAATTTGGCTAACTTATATGTTGATATATAATATAATACTACAAAATGGGTATTTTGGAAATATCATATCACATTGTTATAATTTATTTATTTGTCTAATTTTTTTAATCTACTCAAATTAATTAAATAATAATTATACTAAAAACTAGAGGTAATATTTTTTCTATAGAAGGAGGTAGTTTTTTTTTTTTTTTACTTGAACATGAAAATTTTAAAATTTTGGATGGAGATTATATATTAACCAAGAAAAGTTTTGTATCAATCTTAAAAATTTGTTTACTTTAGCGAAGTTTTGATATTAATGGTCTTGACTTATTTTCATACTTCAAGTTAAGATCACGTGTGGTACAAATCATCATTATTGCAAAGAAGTTAATTAATTTGATTGCTAGACACAACAACCTCTGTTGAAACACCAAAAAAATTAAATCTCATTGAGGACGTCAATCATTTTAAAGTTTTGAATTTTTATTTTTCAGCGAATTAGAGTGATATTGTAGATCAAGTATCTAATTAAGAAATCACCTAAAAAGTTAGTAGTTAACGTATAACTGGAATGCGGTATAGTGGTTTAAAAGACACTATGTAAGAGGTAATTACCCTGGTCAAAACAAAATATAAGAGGTAATTAAAGTTCTAAACTAGCAATTATAACTTTAATTATGATCAAGGGATAAATTAGATATTAAGAGGCAATTGAGACAATAATAATTCAAATTACCTCTTAAAATCTAGAATCACCTCTAATATTAAACGTAACTTAATTTAGCTTTGTTTTTTCACTGTGATTGTATTTTAATTGTTTTTTTAATTTTGGGTTAATATTATTTTTAGCCCTTGATATTTAACATCATTTTGGGTTTGGTCCATAAAATTTGAAACTAGTAATGTTGGTCTTTGATTTTGGTTCCCAAAATTTGAAACCAGTGATTTTGATCCCCGAAATGTGATCTGGTTTTAGTTTTGATCCTTGTTTCAGGACCAAAAACATTGTTCCAAGGATAAAAATTTATATGCCAACCAAAATGCAGTCAAATTTTAGGGATTAAAACCATTTGTTTCAAATTTCAAAGACCAGATGGTTATAAAGGAAGTTTTTTCCTGTTTGTTGTAGTCTTATAGTTTTCCTCCTCTTTGAAGTAACCGTATTCAGTTTTCATTTAAAAAGTTTCAAGGACTAAAACCACTTGTTTTTAAATTTCAGAAACTAAACCCAAAATAATATTAAATTTAAAGGATTGTGTATGATATTATGTTTGTTTAAAGTTGTGTGTTATTATCGAGTCCTTTTTGTAAAAAGTGAAAATAATTATATTCTGCTTATTAGCTTATTACTTAGTCCGACGTGTTGCGAATAAGTAGGTTTAACACTTGAGCATGTCACAGATAGTGGTGTGTGTGCCAATTGTTGAACAAGTGAAATAATTTAAGAATATAAACTAAACTTTAACTAACCTAGTCTCTTGAATTTTGTGAAATATAGTTCCAAATGACCTATAAATAGGACAGAAGGAAGTTAATGTTCTTCTGGTCCTATTTACAACTGACTTCCAACATGCTCTTTTTATATTTAATGTAAAACATAATTAACTAATTTAAGTATATTAAGAATGTTAGTTGTATTAGCTAATATAACATTTTTTTTAATAAAATACCCTAAGTATCTTTCTTAATCCTTCTCTTCCTTCCTCTCCTACGTGATTATTTTTTGAAAAATATCAATAGGGTTAATTTGAAAAAAAAATTGATAAACTTGTGACATAGGTCTTACGTATAAGACTAACATTAATTCCCTAATTAGATACTATATTAAAGACCGGAAGAGTATTTCATATAGGCACGAAAAACCTTAAACTTTAATAACTTCTCTTTAAAATTTAATGATTTTCTAACTCTCTCTATTTAATGTATATATTATATCTCATAAAAACAAAGTTAACGTAATAATAAATGAAGATTAAAATTATACATCTATATATATTAGAAATTTTTCTCTCTGCCTTGTAAACAATATAAAAAAAACTTCTCAGTTAAATAGTACTAGAAGAGTAACTAGCAAAATCACTACTAAGAATGGAGACGGGCAGAGCTGTGGCCATGGAATTCTGAATGATGCTTATGTCCACCATTGACTTTGCATACTGATACACACGCATGCAAGGAGCCTTGTGCAACGTGGGAGTTGGGCAGTTGCCGCCTGCTGATTCGGCCTTGTGTACTCCCTAGACTTTGGACATGGGTCTACCAAAATGGACGTTTGGTTGGCCATTTAAGTTTAGTTTAATCAAGCCAACATGTAAAGGATAAACTCGTAAGATAATGAGTTCGAATCTGCTGAAAAACTTATTAGTAGGCGACCGACAAATACCTCTGTGAGTGTTTTATGAGCATGGAAGTATACTTTGACCATGATAAACCCTCAGTATCCAACTCACCTTTTTTTTTTGGGTAAAAGAAAGCAGTTTAGTTTCATCATTTTATTAAATTTAATTATTAATGATATAATATTCTCACTTGTCTTAAATATATGACACATTTTCTAGTGTATATTGTATTATAAAGTGCTTCTTATATTTAGGAATGGAGGAGTACCTTCTTCCCTTTCATATTTCATGTTGGAAAACAAATGGCTCAGGATAAGGCCAAAGCGAGAAGAAGAGTGCAACAGTAATATATTGAAATGAATGATATGCCACTCATTTGTTAATCGTTATAGCAAGGCGCTCAAAAGAATATATAATGCAAATCCCTTAATTAATTAAATTCGTTAATAAAACATAATCCTTCGGTCCTATATGTAAAATTCATTTTATCACGTAATTTATACTATAAAATAAGTGATAAGAGGGAATATTTCATTTCAATAAAAGATTAAAATGAGATACCTATTTCTTTTGGACTTGTCATTGAACATAAAAGATGTACATCATCAACTCTTATGCTTGCGTAACCACAATCGTCACAAGCTAAGGTTGTAGTCATAAAAGACAATACTTAAAAAGGGTAAATAAAAAGTATATACAGAAGAAAGATCAGATCATATAGATCTCATTGGTCTTGGCCCTTGCTGCATTAAAATGCAGAGCATAAATCCTAAAGAGAAACCAAAGCTGATTTGATTCAGCAACGAGAGCCCTTTGTGCATTTAAGTGCTCCAGCCGATGCTGTTATAGATCTAACCAAAGAAGACGATTTTGCAGACAGACTTGAAGCTCGAGCATAGCTTGAAGATGCTCCCTTCCCTGACGGCGTGAAAAATGCACCGTTTACCATCAAATCCCCCGACGACCTCCAGTTCCAGTTCTTCCATTCACTCTCCGGCGAATTCTCCCTCTTGGTCACCTCTTTTAAGTTTCCGTCATTAGAAGCGAGAAATCTGTTTCCTTGACTGTATATAGTTGGATTCGCACTCCCTCCTATCGCATACATGCCCCACTGAGTGTAGTCATTGTTTACCACGTGGAAGTAGCCATGTCTGCATCTGCAAATGATACACAGAAACTTGGGTTCATTAATCAATTGAAATTGATTCAACAACGTTGTTCGATTTCTGTAGGAAAAAGGTTTGCTCAAGTGGTTACCTTGGCATTCTCTGGACCAAGCCTTTGCCGAAATGGTTGAAGGCTATGGTGACCTGCATGTTCTTGTCCTGCGTGTAACTGTCACTGTGACCCAGAAGCATCACCTTGTCATGGCGAGTCATGTAATTGTTTGAGATTGTGATCGCCGTCGATCCTTGAACCGCATCAATCAGTCCATCTTCGCAATTCCACAGAGAACAGTGGTCCACCCAGATGTGGCTTCCTCCGAAAATGGAGACTCCGTCGCCGTCCGACACCGTTCTCCACCCGTAATGTGTAGGAGAATCTCGTACGTACGCTTTACCTCCTCGTTTACAGTCGTGAATGTTGATTCCGTGGATAATGACGTTGGTAACGAACTGGATAGTGATGCAAGGACCCCCTGCGATGTGAACATCGGCTCCTCTGCCATCGATGGTCTTGAAGGAGTTCATGATCAGTTCTTCTTTGAGCTTGATGACCATGTCTTTCTTGAAGATGATCCACAGTGGGTCCTTCTGTATAACGCCGTATCTGAGGGTTCCTGGCTTGGGACTCACGGGGTGGTCGCCGGGGTCGGTGACGACGTAGTATCTGCCGTCTCTGCCTCCGATGGCGTTCTTGCCGAACCCAATGCCGCAATCCGCCAGACGCTTTCTGTTCTTCTCCCATTTGGGGTCACACCTCCAACAATCATCAACGGGATTCCCAGTTCCGCAAGAAAGAAACCCCAGGTTTCTTCTCGACGCATTGATGCTCCTGGAATAACAATTGAAACAGAGGTTATAAGTTACTGATATGAAGAATATCAGAAAATAAACATGGTGGGTGTGTGATGATTCCGAGACATACTTGTGTACTTGTTCGACTACTACTTCTGGATCTTGCAGTGGGGAAGAGAAAATGAAGGAAGGAGCCAGAAGTAGGAGGAGAAATGTAAAGGAGAATGGAATTGCCATATCTGTGTGCAGAAGCTGAGATTATGATGCAGAGAGAAAGAGAATGTTTGTGATTTTGTGAAGAAGGATGAAGACAAAGTGAGGTTTATATAGTGAAGAACCGAGAGGCTTGTCAGATTATAAAATGTTGGTGGGAATGGATAAAGCATTATTTATATTTCAGTTATGATGATGATTGCAAAATAGTTGGGCGTATGATTAGGCTCCGTAAACCTAATATTACGTACTAAAAGGATGTTTGATGCTTAAAGAATGCACATTTGACTTGTCTAATTGATTGAATCTTTAAAGCTGTATGATTGAGTGATTGGGGGATTTAATAAAATAATGGTAACTTGAATGAAACTCACATGGTGTGTGTATGGGTTGGGTATGGCTAATCATGTCTAATTGACTGTTGCTTAGGTCAAAGCATTTTAGGGATGTTTTAGAATGAAGAAAACGGCCATTAATAACTGTACGATGTATGGGCTTGTGTTGTGTGGGAGTAACCACCAAAAAGATTAATTGCTTTGGTTCTTCCCTTTTCATTGAAGGTTTGTCCCTTTGAGGCTTTCTTACCTTTTTTCTTTAAGAAAAAAACATGATTTAAAGATTAGAAAACAAAGTAAGTGTTCGTAGTCCAAGATGAAAAATCAAGGGAAAATTAGATGGAAACATAGAAAAATTATATTTATTAGAAAAGACCTTAAAAATTGTAATTATTTAAAAAGACTAAATACTAAAATATAAAGTTGAAAAATACTACATTACTCCACAAACTTTTGCCTTAAAAAACAAGCAAAATCTCAAAATGCACATCTGCAGCCAAAATATATCTCAAAGGAAAGAGGATCACCTTGGCGAATTCTTTTGAAGAAAAGCTAAGTGGAGATAAGTTGCTATTAAATTAGACTTGTTATTAAATAATAGAAGATATATTTTGTGTATTTTAGTAAACGAATAATCAATGGGATTTTAGGCCCGATATATTTTGCTCATGATTGTATAGATTGAATAAAACTCAACTCTTTAAAAAAAAACGTTAATTTTAAAATGATAAATAAGTAATTTTGACAAATTTTGACTTATCAAAACCATTTCAATGGCAGTTAGCCTCACCTATTTGTCTTTTTGAAAACTAACAAGAATTTTTGTTTCATTTTTTTTATTTTTTTAAATCAAGTTGATGAGATAATTAATATGAACAGAAAAATAATGTTTGGTAGAGCTTTTTTAAACAGACTTTACAATATTTGAATCTATCTTAATGGTAATTAATATCAAATTATTTCATGTTTTGAAAATTTTGGTGATGTACAGTTATGGCGGTTGAAACTAGTTTGTACTGCAAGAAAACAATAATGTGGAGGCCATTCCCTCACCTCTCAAGATTATTTTATTATGGTCTCTTTGTTTTTTTTTTTTTTTTAAGTCACCTTCCTTTCATATTTTTAGGATGAAGAAAACGGCACATTCAGATGTTTAATGTTATTCCCATTTTTGCATCAAATCGGCGCCTCACAGAGTCACAGGTGAAATTGAAATCTCTCGTTTAGTCTTGCAACAATTGATTGCGAGCAAGAAAAATAACACATATATAAAATAATTTTTTTGGTTGCTAGAGCTTCAGCTGCAGGCCCCAAAGCTTGAGGAGCCGTCAATGATCGGAGCTCCAGCGGCTGGTGATGTTGATTAAGAAAAAATGAATAGGAATATCAACGTGTTTTCCTATAGAATTTAATTTAATTTTAGCTTTTGACAATATAGTAAAATTTTACAACATTTTGAAGGCAAATGGAAATTAAGTTGATACACTGCAAGCTCATCATATCTATTTATATGTGAATCTTCTGAATTTTTTCTTATAACAGATAGGCAATACATAAAAGGTTTGACGAAAAACACATGGCGGGTACCCGCCAACTGCGTGCGGAGTGGGAACTGAAATGTGATGACGTGGAATCTTGCTGACTTTTCTAGTTCTATTTTGGTTCACACTGTGTCAACCTTTTTTGGCAAGGAAAAAAAGAGGAATTTTTTTTGTTTAAAAAAAGATCAATAATTTTATGTTGACCATATTTTCCTTTCATTTTTTTAAAAGAAAATGTTAGTTAATTTTATTGATTAGTCCACCGTCAAGCTGCACAAGGGAGGTCCATGCTATCCGCTGGAGAAATTGTAGCGCGTGTGTACGTAAATTAAAAAAGCAATATTTTGAAATATAATATATTGCATTTGCATACCAGTGGCGTTGTTATAAGGTTTCACAAAGCTGGCCAAAAGAGGAATGCAGGGACTGAATGCCAGTTTGTATTATTCACATGCAATTATTCATCAATACGTACCTTCTCATTTTCCTTCAAGTGGTGCTGGAGACAACACTTCTGTTCAAACATTAGTTACTTGCTTTTCTTATAAGAAAGGGACAACTAATTTAGCGGCCCTTAGAATTTTATTAGATTTTGAATTAGATCCCTCCAGTTTTATTTCTTGTTATTGAACCCTTATATTTTATTCTGTTTAAGCTGTAGGTCCTTCTGTTAATTAATCTTCCAAACACAGTTAATGATGACACTAGAAAGTGAGATGGCATTGAAGCAACTCCGCAGATATCAATACTTGTGTTCTTTCTCTCCCCCGCTAAAAAGCTCATGTGCTGTGTGTGTGTGTGTGTGTGTGTGTGTGAACCACTTTGCCGCCAAGAAAAAGAAAAGCTTCTTCTTCAACCGGTGTTTGACATTCCGGCAATGTACTATTGATTAACCATCTCTTGATCTTAACAGCTGTTTTTAACAAGGAAGACAAAATTGGAACCCATGTAATCAAAGGTGTGGATAATACAAGAACCTTGAGCAAGGATCTCTACATCAACCCCCCGTTGACACATTTTCATTTAACGACCTTGTATCTCTTTGGGACAAGAAGAATGGTAAAATTATTGAAAGAGTTTATGTTCTGGAAAAGAAACTCTTGAAGCAAATTCAAGGTAATGATTGTTGAGTGCTAATCCCCCCCCCCGCCCCGGCAATTCTGTTTAAGTGAAATATTTTCTACATTCAAAATCTAAGGAAAAAAATCACCCTCATCAATAGTTTGAGATATGCTTGTTGGATTGTTTCAGCAATTGGATTGTTGGTGAAATTCGAACGCTGGGCATCAAATTTTGAGATTTGTCAGGATGTGCATGCTTATTTTGACAATGACGACTCATTTCTCATTTCTTCGCACGCTGGGCATCAAACATAGACTAGTTAATCCAAGGACTTCTAGGTTTAACAGAATAAAATATAAGGATTAAATAAAAAACTAAACTAAACTAAAAGGACCTAATTCAAAATCTGATGAAATTCTAAAGACTGTCAAATTAATTATCTCTATAAGAAAAACACCAAATGGGTTAAATCTTTGCAATGTGATGAAATTCGAAATCCCATTAGGAGAGGTGTCTATATCTAATACTCGATAGTAACACCCTGTTCTTGTATGTGCATACCCATGACATTTAATTCAAAAGAAAAAACTCAATTTTAACAACTTTCAGAATATGAAAAATGCGCCCTCTAGGTCGGTTTGAAAAAATAAAATAAAATAAAAAACAATGCTCAATGCAGTCCTTAATATAAGAGATAGTTGAGAGGTAAGACTTAATCTTAAATTTAAGACATTAATTCACTTTATTTTCCATATTTATCATTTCTTTTCCTGAACCACTTTACCTAACTTATATGTTGATGTATAATATAATACAACACGTGGATATTTTAGTAATGTCATGTCACATTTTATAATTTATTTATTTGTGTAATTTTTTAATTTAATAAAATTAATTAAATAACTATTACAGTAAAAACTAGAGGTAATATTTTTTTACAGGAGGAGGTAGTATTTTTTTTTTCGTTTTTACTTGAATGTGAAAATTTTAAAATTTTGGATGGAGATTATACATTAACTAAGAAAATTTTTGTATCAATCTTGAAAATTTGTTTAGTTTAGTGAAGATTTTGATACGAATGGTCTTGACTTATTTTCATACTTCAAGTTAAGATCACGTATCATCATTATTGCAAAGAAGTTAATTAATTTGATTGCTAGACACAACAACGTCTGCCTCAAACACTAAAAAATTAAATCTCATTGAGGTTGTCAATCATTTTAAAGTTATGAATTTTTTTTTGAGCGAATTAGAGTAATATTGTAGATCAAGTATATAATTAAGAAATGACCTAAAAAGTTAGTAATTAACATATAACTGGAATGCGGCACGGTGGTTTAAAAGACACTATGTAAGAGGTAATTACCCTGGTTAAAAAAAAAACAACGCATAAGAGGCAGTTAAATTTCTAAACTAATCAGTTATAACTTTAATTATAGTCAAGGGATAAATTAGATATTAAGAGGCAATTGAGACAATAATAATTCAAATTACCTCTTAAAATCTAGAATCACCTCTAATATTAAAAGTAATTTAATTTAGCTTTGTTTTTAAACTGTGACTGTATTTTAATTTTTTTTTATCTTGGGTTAATATTATTTTTAGTTTTTCAAATTTAACATCATTTTGAATTTGGTCTATGAACTTTGAAACTAGTGGTTTTGGTCTTTGGTTTTCATCCTCAAAATTTAAAACTAGTGATTTTGATCTTTGAAATGCGCCTTAGTTTTGGTTTTGGTTCTTGTTTCGGCACAAAGAATATTGTTCCAAGGATAAAAATCTATAGGTGAGCCACAATGCAGTTAAATTTTAGGAATTAAAACTATTGATTTCAAATTTCAAGGACTGAATGGTGATAGAGGCGGAGTTTTTTTTCCTGTTTGTTGTAGTCTTGTAGTTTTTCTCTTGTTTGAAGTAATGATATTCAGTTTTCATTTAAAAAAAGAATTTTTAAAGACCAAAATCATTTGTTTTCAATTTAGAAACTAAAACCAAAATAATGTTAAATTTAAAGGATTAAATATGATATTATGTTCGTCTAAAGTTGTGTATTATTATCAAGTCTTTTTTGTAAAACCTGGAAATAATTATATTCTGCATTTTATAAATGATATAATACTCCCACCGGTCCTAAATACAAGATGTATTTTCTAGTATAAATTATACTAAAAAAATGCCTCTTATCACTTAGAAACGGAGGGGTGCCTTTTTCCCTTCCATATTTCATGTTGGAAAGCAAATGGCTTAGGATAAGGCCAAACCGAGAAGAAGAGTGCAAGAATAATATATCGAAATGAATAATATATAATGCAAATTCCTTAATTAAATTCATTAACAAAACATACTTCGCCATTTCTAAATGTAAAATCTTATATTATAAAATAGGTCTTATATTTAGAATACAGGAAAATATTTCATTTCAATTAAAAACTAAAATAAGATACCCATTTCTTTGGGGCTTGTCATTGAACACAAAGATGTTCGTCATATCAACTCTTTATGCTTGTGGCCACCATCACCACAAGCTAAGGTTGTAGTCTTACGGAACAATACTCATAGAGGGAAAATAAAAAGTATATACAGAAGGAAAGATCAGATCATATGGATCTCACTGGTCTTAGCCCTTGCTGCATTAAAATGCAGAGTATAAATCCTGAAGAGAAACCAAAGCTGATTTGATTCAGCAACGAGAGCCCTTTGTGCATTTAAGTGCTCCAGCCGAGGCTGTTATAGATCCAACCAAAGACGACGATTTTGCAGACAGACTTGAAGCTCTAGCATAGCTTGAAGATGCTCCCTTCCCTGACGGCGTGAAAAACGCACCGTTTACCATCAGATCCCCCGACGACCTCCAGTTCCAGTTCTTCCATTCACTCTCCGGCGAATTCTCCCTCTTGGTCACCTCTTTTAAGGTTCCGTCATTAGAAGCAAGAAATCTGTTTCCCTGACTGTATATAGTTGGATTCGCACTCCCTCCTATCGCATACATGCCCCACTGAGTGTAGTCATTGTTTACCACGTGGAAGTACCCATGCCTGCATCTGCAAATTATATACAAAAGCTTTGGTTCATTAATCAATTGAAATTGATTCAACAACGTTGCTCGATTTCTGTCGGAAAAAGGTTTGCTCAAGTTTTTACCTTGGCATTCTCTGGACTAAGCCTTTGCCGAAATGGTTGAAGGCTATGGTGACCTGCATGTTCTTGTCCTTCGTGTAACTGTCACTGTGACCCAGAAGCATCACCTTGTCATGGCGAGTCATGTAATTGTTTGAGATTGTGATTGCCGTCGATCCTTGAACCGCATCGATCAGTCCATCTTCGCAATTCCACAGAGAACAGTGGTCCACCCATATGTGGCTTCCTCCGAAAATGGAAACTCCGTCGCCGTCCGACACCGTTCTCCAACCGTAATGTGTCGGAGAATCTCGTACGTAGGCGTTACCTGCTCGTTTACAGTCGTGAATGTTGATTCCGTGGATAATGACGTTGGTAACGAACTGGATAGTAATGCAAGGGCCCCCTGCGATGTGAACATTGGCTCCTCTGCCATCGATGGTCTTGAAGGAGTTCATGATCAGTTCTTCTTTGAGCTTGATGACCATGTCTTTCTTGAAGATGATCCACAGTGGCTCCTTCTGTATGACGCCGTATCTGAGGGTTCCTGGCTTGGGACTCACGGGGTGGTCGCCGGGGTCGGTGACGACGTAGTATCTGCCGTCTCTGCCTCCGATGGCGTTCTTGCCGAACCCAATGCCGCAATCCGCCAGACGCTTTCTGTTCTTCTCCCAGTTGGGGTCACACCTCCAACAATCATCAACGGGATTCCCAGTTCCGCAAGAAAGAAACCCCAGATTTCTTCTCGACGCATTGATGCTCCTGCAACAGAAAGTAGAAACAGAGTTATTAAACAGAGGTTTAAGGTATGAATAGGAAGAATATCAGAAAACTGAAAATTATGAGAGAGCGATGGCTATGAATCATACTTGTGCACTTGTTCGACTACCAAGTGTGGATCTTGAAGCGTGGAACAGAAAATGAAGGAAGGAGCGAGGAGGAGGAGGAGGAGAAATGAGAACGGAATTGCCATGTCTGTGTGGAGAAGCTGAGATTATGATACAGAGAGAGAGAGAGAGAATGTTTGTGATTTTGTGAAGAAGGATGAAGACAATGTGAGGTTTATATAGCGAAGAACCGAGAGGTTTGTCAGATTATAAAATGTTGGTGGGAATGGATAAAGCATTATTTATATTTCAGTTATGATGATGATTGCAAAATAGTTGGGCGTATGATTAGGCTCCGTAAACCTAATATTACGTACTAAAAAGATGCTTGATGCTTAAAGAATGCACACTTGACTTGTCTAATTGATTGAATCTTTAAAGCCGTATGATTGAGTGATTGAGGGATTTAATAAAATAATGGTAACTTGAACGAAAGCCCCATGGTGTAAGTATGTGTGAGGCTAATCATAAGCATTTATAAATTCAATGAGAGAGAGTTGACTGTTGCTTAAGTCAAAGCATTTTAGGGATGTTTTAGAATGAAGAAAACGGCCATTAATGACTGTACAATGTATGGGCTTGTGTTGTGGGGGAGTAACCACCAAGCAAGTTATACCCGGTTAGTTGCTTTGGTTCTTCCCCTTTTATTAGATGTTTATCGCACAAAGTTAGTGTTCATAATCCAAGATGAAAAATCAAGAGAAAATTAGAAGGAATGACGTAGAAAAAATAATATTTGTTAGAAAAGATTTTTAAAATTATAATTATTTAAAAAGACTAAAAATTAAAAAGAATCACCTAGGCGAATTCTTTTAAAGGAAAGATAAGTGGAGATAAGTTGCTATTGAATTCGACTAGATATTGAATAACAGAAGATATATTTTTTATATTTTAGTAAATGAATGCATCAATGAGATTTTAGGTGATATATATTTTGCTCATGATTGGATAGGCTGAATACCCGATTCTTGTAAATTAAGTTGATGGTATAATTAATATGAATAAACAAATACTGTTCGGAGAGCTTTTTTTTAAAAAAAAAAAAACTGATTGGGAGAGCTATTTTAAATTTTAATCGAACTTAACAATATCTGAATTTATCTTGATGGTAATGAATATTAAATTATTTTATGTTTTCTTTTTTAAAATTAAAAAATCGGTGTTGAACAGTTATGGCGGTTGAAACTAGTTTGTACTACAAGAAAACAATAATGCGGCGGCCATTCCCTCACCTCTCAAGATTATTTTATTACCATGTCCCTTTTTTTTTTTTAATCGCATTCCTTTCATATTTTTAGGATGAAGAAATCGGCAAATTCAGATGTTTAATTTTATTCCTATTTTTGTTCCAAATCTGCGCCTCACAGAGCCACAGGTGAAATTGAACTGCGAGCAAGAAAAATAACTTATAAAATAATTACAGTAATCAAAACCCATGCTCTACGTAAATATAGAAAATGAGAGTTGTAAATTTGTTTTTGTATCGTTGTAAATTTATTGATTTCAATTGCAAATAATTTGTTGGCAGCCAGAACTTGGGGGATTACCAGGGCTGACAATGTTAATTATAGAAAAAGTAAATATATTAATATCTTTTTATTTATAAATCTAATTTCATTTTGATCTTTAAAGGTTTAGTAAAATTTCAGAATTTTTTAAAGGGATAATTAATATGCACGTTTTTATAGTTTCAATTGGTTTTTAATCGGATCCTTATAATTTTCTTCTTTTTATCAGGTCTTTATAATTTCATATGTTTTTAATCAAGTCCTTATAATTTTTTTCTTTTTATCACGTCCTTATTGTTTTACCTTATTTTTAATTAGGTCATTGTAATTTTTATTGTTTATTCTATAAATAATAATATTTTATAAATAATAAATTATTATTATAATAATCTTATGTTAATATTCTTTTAAATTTTTAGTTAAGCATATATATTATTTATTTTTCAATTCTAATTTTTATAATTATAAAATTCAAATTATAATAATAAAAATTTTTAAAATTAGAATATAATTATAAATAATTTATTGTTAAATATAAGGGAGAATGACAATGAGGTTCCAAGCAAGGAAAACAATTAAAAAAAAGTTCCAGAAATTATTATTCTCCACTCTAGGAGTTATCAGTATAAACTGTTGAGGTTGTTCTTAGAACCTTTTGGTAATTATTTCTCTTTTGTGGAACTTGATTGTAATTTCCCCTAAATATAATTGATTATCCTGATCAATTATGAATTACTAAATGATTATATTAATTATTTTGTCCAATTATATAATTATTAATTTAATGAAATTTATTTTAAAAAATAAAGTTAATAAATAATATTTTTTAAAATATAAAAAACTTATTTATAAAAAAAGTAAAACTACAAGGACCTGATAAAAAATGAAGAAGTCTAATTAAAAACACATGAAAATAATAGAATTTGATAAAAAAATTTATAAAAACCTGATTAAAAATCAGATAATACTGTAAGTAGCTGGAGATCATCCTTTCTTTTAAAACCAAATGACAGTAAAGTTGCTTTTTATTTTTATTTTTTGGCCAGAAGATGAAATTTTTTTTTTTTTTTTTGCCAACGCCAGAAGATGAAAGTTAAGCTGCTGAGTGGGTGCTTTTTCCTTATAAAAAATAGCAATGCATAAATGGTTTGACAAAAAGCCACATGGCGGGTAGCCGCCAACTGCGCAGCGGGAACTTAAATGTGATGACATGGAATCTTGCAGACTTTTCTGGTTCTATTTTGGTTCACACTGTTGACCTTTTTTGGCAAAGCAAAAAAAGAGGCATTTTCTTATTTAAAAAAGATCAATAATTTTATATTGACCATATTTTCCTTTCATTTCTTTAAAGGAAAATGTTAGTTATTAAAATTTCGCCTATTAATCCACCGTCAAGCTCCACCAGGGAGGTCCGTGCTATCCGCTGGAGAAATTGTGGTACGTGTGTGTACGTGAATTAAAAAGGCAATATTTTGAAATATTATTTCTGATTCTAATTATAAGAGTTAATTGACTGATTTGAGAATATTAAAAAAAAGTTAAGTTAGTTATTTGTAATAAATAGATGTTGTTTTTTCTAAAATATCCTTGCTAATCAAGTGTGTTGGCTAGAACTATTATTATTAGAAAGACTATCTTGGAAAAAAATACACAAATATTAGAAACAAAATGAATTGAGGTCTTATATTTAGGATAAAAATAAAAGTCAAATAAGATCTTATATTAAGAAACGGAGATAGTGTAATATATTGCATTTGCATGCCAGTGGTGTTGTTGACAAATAAGGTTTCACAAAGCTGACCAAAAGAGGAACATGGGGACTTAATGCCAATTTGGTGTATTATTCACATTCAGTTATTCCATACCTTCTCATTTTCCTTCAAGTGGTGCTAGAGACAACACCTCTATTCAAAGATTCAAGTATTATTCAATTAGTTTCTTTTCATGACAAGCACAACTACTATCTTTCCCTAAAGGTAGATTAAGTTGAGTAGAAGGAATTAGTTCCTCGTAATATAATAAATTTTAAATTCTTATTAAGAGAGATGTCTATATTTAATACTCGATAATAACACTTCCCGCTCTTATATATGAATACCGATGACGTGTTATTCGAAAAGGAAAAAAAACTCAATTTTAACAATTTCTAGAATATGAAAAATCCTCCCTCAAGGTCCGTACAAAAATACAAATAAAATAAAAAATACTAAATACAGTCTTTAATATAAGAGATAGTTAATTGAGAGGTTAGACTTAATCCTACATTTAAGATTTTAATTTTAATATACTTTATCTTTCATATTTATCTTTTCTCCCCCCCGGAATCACTTTGCCTAACTTATATGTTGATATATGATACTCCTTCTGGTTTAAAATACAGGATAAATTCTATAAAGAAACTAGTTAAAATTAGTTTAAAATAATAAATATGTAAGGCATGTATTTTTTTCCAAATATGCCCTTATTAATGAAGAGAATAAGTAAAAAATGCAATACATGAATCAAATAGGAAAGAGAATATATGGGGGCAAAATTGAAAAAAATTTATTAAATGTTTAGACAAAAGTAAGTGTTATCTTATAAAATAAAAAACCAAACCCTTCAATCAAAGTTTATCTTATATTTTGAATTCGGAGGGAGTATAATACTACACAGATAGGTATTTTAGGAATATTATGTCACATTGTTAGAATTAATTTGTCTATCTAACTTTTTTAATCTACCCCAATTAATTAAATAACTATGATACTAAAAACTGGAGGAAATTTTTTTTATAGTAGGGGGTAGTTTTTTTTTTTATTTTACTTGAATATGAAAATTTTAAAATTTTGGATGAAGATTATATATTAACTAAGAAGAGTTTTCTATCAATATTGAAAATTTGTTTAGTTTAGTGAAGATTTCGATAATTAGTCTTGACTTATTTTCATACTTCAAGTTAAGATCACGTTTGGTACAAATAAATCATCATTAGCATCATCATTGTTGCGAAGAAGTTAACTAATTTCATTGCTAGACACAACAACCTCTGTTCAAACACTAATAAATTAAATCTCGTTGAAGATGTCAAGCATTTTAAAATTATGAATTTTTTTTTGGCCAGCGAATTAGAGTGATATTATAGATCAAGTATACTATTAAGCAATTTCTTTGTTCCTTAATGTAAGATCTAATTAACTAATTTGAATAGATTAAAAATGTTAGTTAAATTAGTTAATATGATTTTTTTTAAATACCCTAATCATCTTCTTTAATTCCCTCCCCCTCCTACTTAATTATTATTGAGAAAATATCAATATGGTTAATTTGAAAATTTTTTGGTAAATATGTGAAATAGGTCTTACATATGGAACCGATATTAACTCTCAAATTAAATCCTATGTCAAACACTGGAAGATTAGAAATTAACATATAACTGGGATGCAACATAATGGTTTAAAAGACACTGTATAAGAGGTAATTAAAGTTCTAAACTAGCAATTATAACTTTAATTACAGTCAAGGGATAGCTATTAAGAGGCAATTGAGACTATACTAATTAAAATTACCCCTTCAAATCTAGAATCACCTCTAATACTAAGCAAACTTTAATTTAGCTTTGTTTGTTTCACTGTAACTGTATTTTAATTGTTTTTTTAAATCTTGGGTTAATATTATTTTCAGTCCTTGAAATTTAATATCATTTTGGGTTTGATCTATGAAATTTGAAACTTCGGCCTTTGGTTTTGGCCCATGAAATTTGAAATTAGTGATTTTAGCCTTTGAAATTTGATTGCATTTTGGTTTTGGTTCTTGAAATTTGATTTGATTTTGGTTTTGGTCTTTATGTTGGACAAAAAACATGGTTCCAAGGATAAAAATTATAGGCGAGCCAAAATGAAGTAAAATTCTAAAAACTAAAATCACTGATTTCAACTTTTATGAACTGAATGGTGATGAAAGAAGCTTTTCCCCGTTGCTATAGGCTTGTACTTTCTCTCTTGTTTGAAGTAATGGTATTCAATTTTCATTAAAAAAATTCCAATAAACAAGACCATTTGTTTTCAATTACAAGAACTAAAACTAAAATAATGTTAAATTTTGAGGACTAAAGATGATATTGCGCTTGTTTAAAGTCACGTGTTATTATTGTTTTTGTAAAAAGAGAAAATGATCATATTCTATTTATTACTTTATTACTTGGTCCAACGTGTTGCGAACAGGTGGGTTTACCATTTGAGACTATTATAGATTAGATTATTAGTGGTATATGTGCCAATTGTTGAACAAGTGAAATAATTTAAGAATATAAACTAAACTTTAACTAACCTATACTCTTGAATTTTGTGAAATATAGTTAAAAATCACTTATAAATAGAAACAGAAGGAAGTTAATACTCTTCTAGTTTTAGTTATAAATCACTTCTAACATATTTCACACAAATCAAGAAAAGTCTTAGCTTTATTATCTTTTCTTTAAAATTTAACAACTTTTCAATTTTATTATTATTTATTATATATATTATATTCCATATAAATAAAGTTAACAAAATAGATAAATGAAAAGTAAAAGTATACATTTATATATATGAAAAATTTATGTCCGCCTTATAAATAATGCCAATTTTTTTTTTCTTTCTTTACCCTACAAATACTAAATAGGAACAACAATAACAACAAACTTTTATCCACTAGGTGAAGTCAACAACATAAATCGCACAATGTTATTAAACTTTATCTAAAACTAAATCTTTAGATATATTATTAACTCTGTTAATAAAAGCAAAACAGTACGTAATCAGCAAAATCACTACTAAGAATGGAGATGGGCAGAGCCGTGTCCATGAAATTCTGAATAATACTTACGTACACCGTGGGCTTTGTATGCTGGTTCACACACGCATGCCAGGAGCCTTGTGCAAAGTGGGAATTAGGCAGCTGCTGATTCAGCGTTATGCACTCCCCACGACTTTGGAAATGGGTCTACCAAAATGCACGTTAGGTTGGCCTCAAGTCAACAAGTGATCTAGTTAATATAGAATCAACTCATAACTCATAAGTTTATGAGCTCAAATCCTACTAACAGAATTTATGATACAAAGATGTTAATTAAATTCATTAACAAAACGTATTTCATTTCAATTCATTTCAACTAAAAGCTAAAATAAAATACCCATTTCTTTTGGGCTTGTCATTGAACACAGAAGACATACATTATATATATCAACTCTTTATGCTTGTGCCCATCATGACCACAAGCTAAGGTTGTAGTCTTACGGAACAATACTAAAAGAGGCTAAATAAAAGGATATACAGAAGGAAAGATCAGACCATATAGATTAAATTGGTCCTAGCGTTTCTGCGTTTAGATGAAGACTAATAATCCTACAGAGAACCCAAAGCCAATTTGATTCAGCAACGAGAGCCCTTTGGGCATTTAAGTGCTCCAGCCGATGCTGTTATAGAGCCAATCAAAGAAGAAGATTTTGCAGAGAGACTTGAAGCTCGAGCATAGCTTGAAGATGCTCCTTTCCCTGACGGCGTGAAAAACGCACCGTTTAGCATTAGATCCCCCGACGACCTCCAGTTCCAGTTCTCCCATTCACTCTCCGGCGAATTCTCCCTCTTCGTCACCTCTTTGACGGTGCCGTCATTAGGAGCAAGAAATCTGTTGCCTTGACTGTTTATAGTTGGATTCGCACTCCCTCCTATCGCATACTTCTCCCACTGGGTGTAGTCATTGTTTACCACATGGAAGTACCCATGTCTACACCTGCGATTACAAAACAACTTGGGTTCATTAGTCAACTGAAATTGATTCAACAACGTTGTTCGATTTCTGTCGGAAAAGGGATTGGATAAAGTTGTTACCTTGGCATTCTTTGGACTAAACCTTTACCGAAATGGTTGAAGGCAATCGTGACCTGCATGTTCTTGTCCTGCGTGTAACTGTCACTGTGACCCAGAAGCATCACCTTGTCATGGCGGGTCATGTAATTGCTTGAGATTGTGATTGCCGTGGACCCATGAATCGCATCGATCAGTCCATCTTCGCAATTCCACAGGGAACAGTGGTCCACCCAGATATGGCTTCCTCCGAAAATGGAAACTCCGTCGCCGTCCGACACCGTTCTCCAACCGTAATGTGTCGGAGAATCTCGTACGTAGGCGTTACCTCCTCGTTTACAGTCGTGAATGTTGATTCCGTGGATAATGACGTTGGTTACGAACTGTATTGTGATGCAAGGACCCCCTGCGATGTGAACATTGGCTCCTCTGCCATCGATGGTCTTGAAGGAGTTCATGATCAGTTCTTCTTTGAGCTTGATGACCATGTCTTTCTTGAAGATGATCCACAGTGGCTCCTTCTGTATAACGCCGTATCTGAGGGTTCCTGGCTTGGGATTCACGGGGTGGTCGCCGGGGTCGGTGACGACGTAGTATCTGCCGTCTCTGCCTCCGATGGCGTTCTTTCCGAACCCAATGCCGCAATCTGCCAGACGATTTCTGTTCTTCTCCCAGTTGGCGTCACACCTCCAGCAATCATCAATGGGGTTCCCAGTTCCACAGGAAAGAAACCCCAAGTTTCTCCTCGACGCGTTCATGCTCCTGGAATAACAATTGAAACAGAGGTTATAAGTTACTGATATGAAGAATATCAGAAAATGAAAATGGTGGGTGTGTGATGATTCCGAGACATACTTGTGTACTTGTTCGACTACTAATTCTGGATCTTGAAGTGGGGAAGAGAAAACGAAGGAAGGAGCCAGAAGTAGGAGGAGAAATGTGAACGAGAATGGAAGTGGAAGTGCCATGTGTGAGGGCAGAAGTTAGGATTATGATGCAGAGAGAGAGAGAGAGTGATTGTGATTTTGTGAAGAACGACGAAGACAATGTGAGGTTTATATAGTGAAAAACCCGGGAAATTAGACTGATTATCCGTTAACTGATATATTATTTACATTTTTGCTGAATAGTATAAGGTAGTTCGGCGCACGATTAGGCTGCTTAAACCTAATATTACTGGAATTGTACTCTTATCCTTAGAAAATACACATTTGACTTATTTGATTCTTTGAACCTTAATTTAAAGGGTACTATGACTAAATGATTTCTTGGGAGGGTATCAAAATGTATGGAATAAATTAAGAATAAGTTGAATTAAAGTCACATGCTGTATTTGAGGCAAAAAACCAAAAAAACAAAAACAAAAAGAAAAATCACATGCTGTGTGTATAACTTACTAACTATTTGTATTTGTTTAATTAAAGATACCGTTGACAATTAGTTAGTCAAAATATTGGAAAGCTTAGTTGTAACTTGCGATATGCAAAATTATTTAGAATCAGTTATGCTTAAGAATGAAGAAATCAACTATTACCTCTGGTTCTAATTATGAGAGCCAGTTGACTAATTTGAAGAGATTAAGGAAGTAAGTTGAATTAGTTATTTGTCCTAAATAGGTGTTGTCTTTCCTAAAATATCTTTACTAATTAAGTGTATTGACTAGAACTATTATTGTTAAAAAGGCAACTTTGAAAAAATATATATAAATATGAGAGACAAAGTGAATTGGGATATTATATTTAGGACTAAAATAAAAGTCAAATAGAATCTTATATTAAGAACCGGAAGTAGTATTAATAACTGTACGTTGTGTTATTGTAATATTGGAGCAATTACCAAGCAAGCTTCTCCAATCGTTAGCTTACATCCTTCCTATTTGAGGCTGCTTTGATGATGATGGTGCATCTTTTGTGTTATCAAATATTCTTTGGGTAAATGGGTGGAAAATCGAGTATTATTTATAAAACAGATTGAAGGTTTATTCAAGATGATGGAAAAAATATATTAAAAGAAATTTTAATTTAATACTCCTTCTATTTTTAATGTAAGATATATTTAACTAATTTGATTAGATTAAAAAAGTTAGATAGGTTAGTTGATTATAACAAATATGATTTTTTTCTAAAATATCCTAATAATCTTCTTTAATATTTTCCCTCACTCTCCTATTTAATTACAGTTAAAGGAGCATCAATATGGTAATTTGAAAAAAAATAATAAATAAGATAAATAAGTCTTACATTTAAAAACAAAACCAACTCTATAATTAAGTATTATATTAATAATTGAAAAAGTATAATTTTTTACAAATTACGACCTCAAGGGAGGTTGTAATGTTTAAAAAATTATGCATTGTCTAGTTATGACCTATGACCATTGAAGTAAATACCACTACCGCCTCCGATATTATACATGTGTGTGTGATATACAAATAATTAAATTATTTAAATAAAAATATTAGTTAAAATTAGTTAAATAAAGACAATACATAGATAAAAATATAAATTTTTTGTAAATTTAAATATAGCCTTATTTATAAAGAGGGTAAGTGAGAAAATGAGTTGAAAAAAAATATAACTTATACTACATCCAATTTTAAATATGAAAGTTAGACATCGGTTTACTCAAGACCCAACTTTACTTTGTTTTTTCTATTTTTATTTTTTCTCCAAAATTTTATATTGATTACTTGTAGTAAGAAGATTTTCATCAAGGGATGATTAGAAATTTACATTGCACATGTTTAGAATAAGTGTTCTAAGGAAACCGACATACTTTTGTTATCAATAACTAATTTAATTAATTTTTCAATGGTTACAAATTATTTATTTATATCTTATATTTCTTCTTATCCACAATATCCTACTTCGATTTTTAATATAAGCTGCCTGTGATACATTCTCGCATATTAAGGAATATATGTCCTAAATTGTCAAAAAATTTTAATTTAATCCTTATTGAAATTTTTTCTTTCTTTATATATTTACAAATCATTCTCATATCTCTCCTTTTTTTTTTTCTTTTTTGCAATAAAAATTAAATAAGGGTAAAATTAAGAAATAAATATTAAATAAACTAAAAATAACTTATATTTAAGACTAGAGTAGTTGCTTCTAGAAGAATAGATTGGTCAAGTTATTTAAAGAGTAATGAATAATTATTTGTCAACTTTATCCCTACAATCAATACTTAAATATAATTCTTTGTATTTTTTTTTTTCCTTATCCACGACATCTTTGACATATGGGTAAAGTTGGAAAATACTCCCTGCTCCTTTTTATAAAAAATAATTTCAAATTATAGTAGTGTCTTCAAATATGACATTTATTATCTCTCTATAATAAATTTTTACCTATGATCTCTTATGTACTCTCTTTGCAAACAAAAGTATTGAAAAAACATGTATATATCTTATGTATTTATTACTTTTAATTAAATTTAATTAGCATTTTGAAACACGTGATTTTGATAGTTGTTTCTTATGTTAAGAGACACGTGAATTGCAAAATAGGGTACAAGAGTTTAGACAACAGAATCAAGAGATTATGCAATAGAATTGGGATATTCAATAAGAGAATCAAGAGATTTGTCAGGAGAATCAAAATCTTAAAGATATAATCTTGTCAAAGCTGAAGAAACTTGAGAATAAAATATCCTAGCCATCTGACTAAGAAAGTGCAATCTGACTAAGAAAGTGCAAGAAATGATTGTTGAGACATTAGTTGTGTCCATTTATATTTCTAGAACAAACTTCTGATATTTTTTTTTATTCAGTTGTTATGTTTTTAAATTTTAGACAATTGATTGTACTTCATATTATTTTTAATTCATGTTGGTTTTTATAAAAAAATTGATTTGATTAGCATTTCAAAAATTTATTCCTGTCCCTGTAAATTATTTATAGAAAAAGCTAGCGCACAAAAAAAATCTGACAGATAGAAAATGTTGGCAAAAAAAAATTCCAACAGATTTGCAATGGAAATTTCATCGCAAATCCTTTCATGTATGACAAAAATCGACATAATTTTTGTTCCAAATCCGTCGCAAAGTTTGCGACGAAATATTCCATGGCTAATTTTCGTCACTACTTCGTCTCAGAGTTGGAATGCACAATCCCTGATATTTGCGATGGAATTTTTCTATCGCAAATCAGTGACAGAATTTCCGTCGCAAATTTCGTGGCTAAATTTGTGACAAAATCTTTGAATTCATCGCAAATATATTAGCAACAGAAGTTTTAGCGATGAAATTTCATTTACGACGGAATTTCGTCGCTAATTTCTGTCGCAAAACATTTTAGTGACGGAATTTTCATCGCTAATCGTTTGTTTTTTGTAGTGATGGAGGAAGTAATTTTTAATTGGAGACAGATTTAATAAGTGAACTACTATTTTTTAATGCTGATGAATTAATTAAAGTGACTTATATTATAGATGTGGTGAAGTACTAAGATTTGAAACGAGTACAAGAGAATAATAATGAATGAACAATTTCTTTACTTCAATAGCTAGTGCCAAATTCAGAAGGTTGGTGCTTGTTTAGAGCTACTTAATATAAACAAGTATAAGAATATTTATGTAAGTTAAAGGAGAAGTTTTTTCACATACTTACCTCTTATTTTCTAAATCATATTATTCTATAAATGACACTTAAAAAGTTTCTTTTAAAGTTTTTAATTCTCATTTCAAACAAGTCCCAAGGATGTTATGAAAGAAAGAGGGAATTTTTGACTTTTCGTTTTATTATTTTCGGGTATCAAAACGGAGAGACTCGAATGTCGTGCCTCACTGATGAAATTCAAATCCGTTGTCTCATCTTGCAAAGATTAATTGCGAACAACAAAAATAATACTCCATCTACTTCAAATATAAGATATATTTTATTTATTTATGTTTATCAAAAAAATTAGTTTAAAATAACAAATATATAAGGCATGTTTTTTTAATATGTATTTATTAATAAAAAGAATAAGTAAAAAATGTAATAAATAAATCAAATAGAAAAAAGAATATATATATTAGGAGTAAAATTATAAAAAAAAACTCATTAAATATTTAGAGAAAAGTAAATATTATCTTATAAAAAAGAACAAACTTCTCTAATAAAGTCTATCTTATATTTTAAACTGGAGGGAGTAATGAATAAAATGATTACAGTAATTCACTTTCTCCATTTCAGCAAAAAACCCATGATTTTTGCGAAGCTGTTCAAACACTACAAGTCTTTGTAAGCTTAGTACCACGAACAGATAAGCGAGATACTGAGTTCAATCTCACTCATCAGACAACTAGCATATGCCTTTCCGTCCTAATTATAAAATCTTTTTTTATAGTTAACAAGGACTGAAGGTAGTATATCTCTGGTTACTAAAAAAACGAGATAACAAAAAAAGTTAATAAAAAAAATTAACAGCAGAATAATTTAGAAAAAAAAATCTTCAAAAAAATACCTCTTAAATTTTAAAATTTTGTTTATTATATTTTAGTAGCAATTGACTATACTTAGAAAATAAATGACAATGTATTTTTTTTAAAATTTTGAAATTTAAAAATTATTTTTTTGAAATTTTTTCATTTACGGAAAACACATGGGCAACCACCAAGTGTGAGAGGAAATGAAATGTGATGACGTGGAATGTTGCTGACTTTTTTGGTTCTTTTTTTTATTTTATCAGCTTTTGGTTCCGTTTCCGTTCATACCATCACCATGGAACAAATTGCTACTTTTGGTTCTAATTATAAGAATCAATTAACTAATTTGAAGGAATTAAAGAAGTAAGTTGAGTTAGTTATCTGTCCTAAATAGGTATTGTTTTTTCTAAAATATCCTTACTAATCAAGTGTATTGACTAGAACTATCATTATTATAAGGGCTATTTTGAAAAAAAATGTATAAATATGACAGACAAAGTGGATTGTAGTCTTATATTTAAGATTAAAATAAAAATCAAATAGAGTTTTATATTAAAGACAGGAGGCAGTATTATTAATCGTACCATTAATATGTATAATCGGCTGTTAGGCTCCACGAGAGGTCCTTACTATCCGCTAATATCCCACGTGGACGACTTTATGTTTGAAAGTGCCGGTTTTCCCCGCCCCCATGTGCCCTTTTAGGTCACTCGACTTCAAATAAAAAATTGTATTATACTCATAATAAATAATAACGAAAAATAAAATAAATAATTTGACGTTTTTGTCCCTTTGTGTGTATATTTTTTCTGTCAATAAAACAGGGAGTGAGCCTTGAAACAACTATAAGGTTGTTGTCATGTAATTTGATGATCATAAGTTTAAATCCTGAAAATAATTTCTCCACTTACATAGATAAGGTTGCCCCTTCTCATACCACACCTTGGACAACGGGAATTGATGAGCACCAAAAGCTCATCATTATTGCGTAAATTTATAAATAATTAATTTATCTATTTTTTAATTTTATAAACTAGTTAAGAAAACTTTATATTTAAAAGGGGAAGCCCGAAAGTAAACTTAGGAAAGATGAAGTTAGTTAATAAATTACTATCCTATTTATAAGTTATTTTTAACAAATTTTATATAGGAAAAAAAATCTTAAATTTCATTAACTCTGCACTAAAATTTAACAATTTTCAATTATATCTCTATCTAATATATATTATGCTATATAAAAATAAAGTTAACATAATCATATAATAAATGAAAGGTAAAACTGTATAATTATATAAAAAATTTCTTTCTCTACCTTATAAATACGACCAAAAAATTTCTTATCCCCTCTATAAATAAAACCAAAAAAGTACTCCCTCTGGCCCTTATTATAAGCTTTAAATATATAATTCATGGACAAAAAACAATTAGTTAAAAATAGTAAATATGTTAGAAGTATAATTTTTATACACTCTTATAACAAATAAAAAATAATAAAAAAGAATGTGGTGAAAAAATGTGACAAGAAAAAAAATAAATAAAACATCATTAAAAAATATATTAAAAATTAAAACAAATCTAAATTAAAACTTATAAAATAGACTCCATTCTTTTCAAATTTAAAGCGCATGATAGGATTGAGTACGTTTATGGTACATTGACATTCTTGCTTGATGACGTAGGACGTTGTGTTTGTAGAACAAGAAAAGGAATGGAATGAGAATGATGAGAGTATTGATCATAAGGAGCCCCGGATTCTCGGAAATCTAAACCATAATCACATGCTAGTAATCCGCATTCCGGCATTCCTTTCAACTCAAGAATTTATTTTCCGTACACTGGTTTGCTTCATGTGGTTGGCCTGCAAAATTATAATGATAATAATGTCATGATTTCCTCTCTTAATCAAACAAAGCTTAGGTATTTGGCTAAAATTGTGTTTAGGCAGGCTGGATTTTGTGGACTTATCACAATTAGAGCAGGTTATATTGAATGGCTCAAAATATGAGGTATTTAATGATTGTTACTATCATTGTTAAATTAATGACTTGACTTTCTAAATTTAATATTTTTACATTTTTAGCTTATAAAATTGTGTTGAATCATTATTAAACTCATGTTAGCTATAGACTCGGTTAAACCTATAAGTTCACTCATTGAATTTATTATTATTATTATTTATTTTTAACTTATAAAATCGTGTCAATTTGTTCTTAAACTTATATTAAATTTTTTTAATTTAGTTATTTTTTATGACTTTATATATGAATTTGATTGAAATTTCTTCGTTGAATATGGTAAGTTATAAACGTTGATGAGTTTAAATTTAAAATGTATTTAAATAAAATCATTGTCATTTTTTATATTTTAATTATTTAATTATATACTTTCAATATCAATTTGTTAATCAAAGTAAGCTTTTACAAGTTTACAGATTTGAGTTTACAATTTGATTTTACTTTTCTATAACAAGTTAGCTTAAACTCATGAGTTTAATAACCTTGATTACTAACAATTAACAAATCTTCATTTTAACAATAAAGTTCAAACTTATGTATTTATATAATACAAGTATTATGGTTGGCCAAAAAAAAAATACAGGTATTATTAGTTAACATTCGATGCTTATTTGTCAATAAAATCTAGACTGTTTAAATTATATTTATGTAATTCAGATTTAATTATTTAATTTATAATTTTAAATAATAAATTTACTTTTTAAAAAAAAGGAACGATTAAAAATTATATTTATTTCAAATTGGATTTCACATATATTAAAATAAAAAATATTAAAAATAAAAAATTAATAACTAATTCGATTCTTGATGTAAGAACTAATTTGAAAGTTGATATTAGTTTTATATGTAAGATCTATTTCGTATGTTTATTAATTTTTTCAAATTATTTTCATTGATATTTTCTCAATAATAATCAAGTAAGAAATGGAAGAAAAGAATTAAAGAAGATGATTAAGGTGTTTTAGAAAGAACACATCATATTAACTAATTTAACTAATATTATTAATCTATCCAAATTAGTTAATTAAATCTCACATTCACAAATTAATGATCATTAAATATGAATTACTCATTTAATTTTAATCTAAATGGTTCCATATTCTTGATGAGCATAGCATGGAGCCCGGACTTATGGGGCAATAAATAATGCTTACCAACTCATAGATCTTGACAATGATATCTTCTTTCATTGATCATCATATGGATCAATCAATCATTATATTCTTTGGTAAAAAACCAAATTGAAAGGAAAGACATTAATTATCAAAGGTGGTATTGGCACTTGGGATTTGAAAAAGTCATGTGTGGTGTAGATATGTCATGTGTATGTATTGCAATAAAATGCTTTCAATATATTTTATCAATTCTGTTTTAAGAATCAATAACTTTTTCAACTCTATTATCATTTAATATATACATTTTTAATAAAATAACAAATTATAAGGCAATAAATTATGGGTAAACTTCTACATTCACATAACAAATTTAAAGAGTTGACTTATATGACAATAACTTATAAATGTTGAAACAAATTACTATTCCTCTAAATTTCATTTAGATTAAGCGAAATATGACTCTCCATGAAAGTTTTGCAAACAATTCAGAACAAGTACTTTAGGATTTTTGAGACCTTTTTCCATTACCTCACAGTAGATTGTGTTTGTCTGGACTTTTCACATAATTATAACGCTTCCTTCTCAACTCCTATCTTTTTTCTCGTTAGAAAAGGTGTTCACATTTATTGCTCGACAATGTTTGAAGTATGATTACCTCAAATAGCTAGGAGGATACATGTGTTTTGGGGCGGGGGAAGAAAAAACTCCTATCTTTTCTTTACCCAACTGCGACATTCGCCACATCAAACCACCTGCATTGCTACAATTTTTCATGATCAATATGAAGAAGAATTTGCTGCAATAGTTTCGTTGTCCATTCTAACTTCAGCGGCACCTAGGAAAGGACACAAATTTGTTGCTTCAAATTTTTTTTTTTTCAAGTTACCTTTTTGTATAAAACTAATGAACTACTAACGTCTCCCTCCCCACACTCTGGTATACCAACTTTATTTGTATAATTACTTTCTCTTTATATAATTGATCATTTTATTAAAATAAATTACATTCTTTGCCCAATAAATAGGAAAACTATATGATTATATGTGTATCTATACAATTCCAAGTGTGAAACGAGAACAGAGAGAATGAAGGAAATGAATGATTAATGGGGGGTCTTGCTGACCACCTTAATGCTAGACATGAACGTGTCACAATAGTTTTTGTCAAACCCAGCATGTGATTGCATTCTTAATAAAATAAAATAAAATAAATTGGAGAAGGAATATTCGCACTTAAACATGACTGTTGTCATGAACACCCCATGTGTCCAGCTACGATGTCCTCATTAAACTTTCAATCTAATGCTTTTGCTCTTTTGAATCTGTTCATTATAGCAATCATACGTATCTAATCTTTTTCCACTGAAAGATTCAGACTTTCCCAGAAAATAAATAATGGTAGGGCTTAATAGTGTTTTTTGCCAGAAAGATAAAGGCTTTTGTAATGATAGACTCAATGAATATGGGGTGCTAGAAAGTGGATCATAATGGCCCAATGAGAGCACAAATTGAAAAGAATGAAAAGCAATTCTAAAGGCTTATAAGTACTGTGCGAGCATTGGGCATATTTATCAGACATATTCATACTGATCTGATCTGGATAATATATTTTAACATTTGAATGATTCATAAAGCAAGGAACTTGATTAAGACAAAGACATAGTCTCCTTTCTTCATTGGTTCGTTTCTAAACTAATAGAGGAGGGCGGAGGGAGGGAAGGTTGGCATGAGCCATGATTCTCTTGGTTTTCAACTTTTTCCTAGGAACTCGTTTCAGTACCTAATGTAAGAGTTAACTAGACAGTTGTAATGAGAGAATTATTATAAGGTCCTAAGAAAAGAAAATACTATAAAAAAAAAGTCCCAATGACAAGGAAAAATTTGTTATTTCCTACATCGGAACTTATCATTACATATTATTTTATTGTCATTTAAACTTTTCACTAATTAGGTCTTTTTCTTGAGATTTTATAACAATTCTCCTTATAATATTTCAATTCACCTTGTCTTTCCTTTTTAGCATTATATTTCTTCTCAAAAAATTCACTTAACGTATGTATTCATACATAATTTAACTTTATACCAGGATATTTTAAAGAGATCATGTTACATTTGATTAACTAATTTATTTGACATCTTTAGTCTACCTTCTCATCATAACTAAATGCTGGTTTCGCCTTTGTTTGGAACTACGTTTCTTGATTAAAGAGAGTTTCATGTTGTGCAGTTTCTTGGCATTTTACGCAACAAAGAAGCTTGTGTGAGTGAATTTAATTAAGCGGATGTTGCTTGTTTAAGTTAATAAAACATGGATTACGGAACATTACATAACTAGATAACTAGATGATATGTATGTGTTGGAAGCAGCCCACAAATCATGCAAATAAATAGGAAATAAATATGGGTTTAATGATGAGACAACGTGATATATGGCCAATACCAGGTATTGCTTTATGTTATTAGCATCTTCCTTATATTCTGTTTTCTTAAACCAAGGGGAAGCTTTAATGGAATGCTTCAAACTTACACTTAAAACATAGAAATAAGTCATGAGTACTACTCTCTCCTAAATTTGACAAATTAAAAGTGGATTTAAGTGAATTTTTTAAATTAAAATTTTAAGAGAAAGAAAATAAAAATAAGTATATAATAAGACTTATCCATTTGAGGGTTTTGGTTTGATTCTAAATATAAGGTTTTATTAGTTCTTTGTCTCTCTCATTTTAACTGTTTACATCTCATAATATCTCTATTTATTAAAACATTTTTAACTTTACATATTGAATTTTAATGATTCAATGATAGGAATATTATTTTTTTAAAAAGTCACAAATTCCATACATATTACTACTTCCCCCATATTATATTTCCTTCCCTCTTTTTTATAAGTTACAATTTTCTTAATAGAATTGATCCTTTTTTATAAGTTACATTTTTAAAAATTTACTAAATTTTTTAATGCACCTTTTTAATGTTTACCCCCACCATTTAATGCAAGTTTCTTTTCATTTATTTTTTAATTTTTTAATGCATTGAAAAAGGATCAGAGGGACTAGAGAGCAGAGAGTACGAATTAATTGAAAGGACCTTATACTTAAGAGAGAAGGAGCATGATTTTATTCTCTCTGTTTTTTTTAATTCATTTTAGGAGTCTTCGATTAAATATTAATCTTCAATTATCGGATCCGGAACTAAATATTCATTGTACTTTTGTTGTACTTCAAGGCGTGAAAAATAAGCTACTCTTGTGTCTTGTCATTTATATTTTTAAAAATTAATAATTGGTTTTAATTATATAATAATATATGAAGGATAGATATATAGCTCCACCGTGTGATGCAGAACAGCAGAAGAGAGACAATATCTAAAAAGCATAATCATACAAGAAAATAAATCAGATAAATATAAAAAAATACATTGTATAATAGCAAACTCTTGGCAATTATGTGTACTAAAAATTAATTAGTTGTTAATAAGGATTAAGTATTCCGCTGGGCAAAAAAGGATTAAGTATTACAAATATATGTGATTTATGATGGGGTAATGTAGTCTTAAATTCTTAATACCAGATGATATATAGTTCTTTAATATAAAAAAATTAGTTAAAAATTCAATTTAGTTTTAAATATAAGATCTCAATCTATTTTATTTTTAATATTTTTTTATTTTGCCTCCAAATAATGCCTTTGGTGATTGGCATGTAAGGAATTTTTATAAAATGATAATTTTAATATATATGATTGATAAGGATATTTAAAAAAAAACAGCATCCATTTATTTAAAAAATTAACTTAACTAATTTAAATAATAATTAATATTTATTAATTAATTATTTAGTTTTTATACTAAGTCTCAGTGGTAGTAGCAGTTTGCTAGATATACATGCACATGGGGCCTTGTGCAGTGAATGATGTGGCCGCTTGTGGTGTCCCAATTACCTAAATAGTTATATTTTTGTCGGGAGATGTAGATGATTTGAGCTAATCAAGTTGGACGTTACAATAGGTGAAGGAGGCCATAATCTATCTACTAGGCAATACTCCCTCCAATAAATTTACATAAATCAATGAAGTTATTTAAAATTAGATATTTCTTATTAAATATTAAAATTAACCTCAATAAAAATTCTTAGTTAGAAGTCATCGATCCTTCAAACATTTTAGATGAAGTTTTAAGCTTGGACAAAGGGTAAGCTTCACAGAGAACTTTTTCTCCTAGTTGTTTGATCACTTTTCGATGCACTTGATAAAAATTTAATTTGATATTAAATATAAGATTTTAGTCTATATTATCTTTTATATTCATTTATTTTTTTTAAGGTCATCTTTGCAGTAGTTGCACATTTTAAATGTTTTATCAAATGGTAATTCTTGCTAATACAAATTATTAGCAAGGGTCTTTTAGAGAAAACACACATATTATTATAAATAACTAACTTAACTAATTTTATAATATATTCAAATTAGTCAACTAGCTTTTATATTAAGGATTAGAGGTAATACTTTTGTTGATTCTTAATATAAACATTAGATAACTAATTTACAAATATTAAAAAATTAATTAAGTTATTTAAATATAATACTACCTCCAGTTCTAATTATATGACCTTGTTATAATTAGGACCGGAGGTAGTAAATGTTTCGATTTTTCTAAATTATTATTTTTTAATTTTATGTATTCGAGCCACCCATTGATTGGGAGTTTCCTTAATATTTGTAATTAATAGGAATATTTTAGATAAAAAAAATTATAAATCTAACTAGTAGAATAATTGAGGTTTTATATTTAGAATAAAAATAAATAAATCTATCGTCTAACTCATGTATTTAGACATGGAGGTAATACCTATCCTTTAATGCACGCAAACACCTAGTATAGGAAATTTTAATTCATTTACTGGGATATAACAACACTTGATAACAATAAATTTATATTAATTTCTGCTAAATTGAGCTTCTTGCAATATATTTTCGTATTTTACATTGATATTAATTTTGGTGAATTAATAAATTTGGTCGTTTATGCTAGGCCCATGATGGAAAAGGCATAAAGGTTCTAACTTCTAAGCAGGATCTGTTTTGGTTAATTTTGGTTAGGTCCTCTGCCCTGTCTGTATTTGATACCTAGAAGTCAAAATATATCGGCAAGAAAACTAGAGTTACAAGTGTCTATTTAGTCATCTAATTTTGTACTTCCTCTTATCCTAGATATAAAATCTAAATAATCTTATAATTAGAATCAGAAGTAATATAGAGTTTTAATTTGACCTTTTAATTTTAGGAAGAAATGATTTTGCAAGTATTTATATATTTTTTCAATTTTTAATTTGATACCTCTTTGCTTCTCTTAATTAAATCCTTTAATTTTACTCTGTTGGAGTCATTAGTTTATCTAAATTTTTTTTGTCAGCACAATTAACTTTCGTACACAATATTAATAGAACAAAATGAAACGATTAAATAAGAAACATATAAATTCTGGATTAGAAATTGAAGGAAAGTCAATAAGATGGATGTTGAGAGAGAAAACTAGACTTGCTTGTATTTTGTTTGTTTGTGATTTAACGAATTTCCGTTAGAATTAGAAAAAAGAAATGGAAAGAAAGTAGTTACATGTAAAATGATTTTCTCTTTCTACAATTTCAATCCTCCAGCCCTAACACCATAGCCTTAAATATAATTTTTTCTGCCAAGCATTATTATTTTAAAAAATTAAATTTAATACATGAGCATTTAAAAATATTTTTTCAATGTTCAAAATCTCAATGATAATATTGTTATGGTATGGTTGGAGAACTGATAAATACTTCACAAAATTAATGGACTACAATAAAACATTGTGTGAAATTAAAGAATAAAAAATGCACTTTTGTTAATTTTTTTTAATTATCCAAGTTGATGCTTATAAACACGATGCTAAAATGATGCAAACTAAGATAATACTTTATAGACATCCCCAGAAAAATGGCAGACAAACCCAACTAAAAAAAAAAAAATTCACAAGGCATCAAATGTGTGTAAACAATTATGCCTAGTCATTATAGTTGACAAATTTGTATAGTAAATTTGCAAAGTTCATTCTTACCTACCCCTTATATACTTGATCAACTTTTTTCCTGTCAATTTTAAATTTCTTCAACAAATACATGACAAAGAAGTCCAAACCAGAGAAAGTGAAGATGGATGAAACGAAGCAAAAACAAAAGCAAATAATATTTAAGAAGTCAATTCAAAGCGATTAACTGGTAAATGACCATTTACAATGTAACAAACTATGAAGGACTAGTTAAAAGCCTAAAAGATAAATATCCATGACAAGACCATGACCATATATAGTAAATTTTTTTCCTGCTAAATATTCATCTTGAAGATGCTTTCTTTGATGCTATTTACAGACTAAAGAAAAGGTATTTAAACACTAAATGCTATTATGCATGGTGATGATAATAAATAGGATATAAAGAATTTGTCAGCTTAGATCAATATCAACCTTTTCTGGCTCCCCCCTTTCAGTCTGATCCTCCCTAAGTTGTGTTTCTAGCTATCCTTTATTGCCATCCCCAAATGCAAATAGCTTTCCAGATTCAGTAAGTGCAAATGTGTGTGCGTTCCAATAGACAAAATTGATCAGGCTAATCTGTACCACCCTCTCATTCTCTTGTTTCAGTGAGTTACAATCTTTGGAGTTAATACAATTGCATGCCCATTGCCCTGTATAAAGCGAGATGTGACTTTGTTTAGTGACTTCAATGATTCATGATGCTCTAAGTCTAAAATATCAATATCAATATGAAATATAAATCATATAAGGAGTCATATTGTTCATAAATTGTGAGTAACACAACTCAATGAGGGTCCCAGTAAATGCACAAAGCCCACTCTAGTTAGATAGACATAATAGATTACTGACATAGTTTCACCAATGCTAACATATTTATCCCCAAATGTTGGTATTCATTTTCACATTGGAAAGTCACAAGTTCATTGGAATAAGACTTTAATAACATTTTCCTCACCAGATTAATTTTTTTTAAAAAAAAGTTGGGTTACTTTATTAAATGATACGGCCATAATAAGGCTAATCTTAAGAGAGGAAAAGTTGTTCACTTGTCATGTTTCCAATGAAGAATTTGACTACAAATACCTCAAAGCTATGCCTAGGTTTTGTTCATTGTGTAGAAATCAAATTCAAAACATTTTCATGAAAAAGGAGAATATTTAACACACTTTGTTTGGAAAATTCAAGCAAATAACTCTTTAAATAAGGAGAAAGGAAGAAGCAAAGCAGACCTGTCCATCATTTCCAGGTTTATGCCCAAGACTAGCAGAATCTCCATAACCAAATGAATACACATCACTATTATCAATCACCACAAAAGTTGTGTAATCCCTTGTAGCAACGTGAACAGCCTTGACATTACTCAATGCTTCAACTACATTAGGTATTAATTCGCATTCTTCATTTCCATGACCTAAGCACCCATAACGGCCCTACTGCCATGTGCAAACTCAACCATCCTGCCCCACTACAGCAGATGCCATGCGTCAGCTGCAACTACAATGGGCTGAAGGTTTAAAAATCAAAATTATTCAATCAAACAGGGTTGTTTCTCATCAGTTCTCAATCTATGTCCAAGCTTTCTACCCAAGCCACATCAGAGAGGATCAAAAAATTAGTTAACACTCAAATGGTCATGCCACTAATCAGGCATTCTTGTAGTGATATGGCAAAACAATACAATTTGACAACACATTTTACTTTTCATCTTTTTCAATTGATTTAATGTGCTTTTAAAATGTCAAACATTTGTAAAGGATTTCATTAATATGAGGTTTGTTTAAGTTTAGAAGCATTATTGAATAACCAATGAGTTGTTTTCAATGTTAAAATAGCCCAAGACATGGAGATAAAGATCGAGCTCACATTGCACTTGGCTAACAAGCTAGGCAAAGCAAATAGTAGTATCCAGCAGCAATTTGCACCACTGGTATGTGTTCAAGAGCTCCTAATAAAGGATGAGGTTCTTGATCATTTAGATCAGTGTGGTGGCTGAGTTTGGCATCACTACCCTAACAAAATTCATAAACCTTGCCTTCTCTTGACAATATAGCTATAAAAAAGTTTCCAATTGTAGCTTGAACTACAAATATGCCTTTCAAAGACTCTACCAACTATGGAGTTGTAATTGAATTATCTCCTAGTGCTCCGAACTTAGCATTCCTAAAGGAATCTTTCCCAAAGGTGTATACTAGCCTAGAATCACTTATCAATATTGTCCTCATAACCCCAGCAGCTGCTTGTAAAACTCAAATGCCTTGCAAAGCTCTGCAACACAATGGACTTTTGTTAACTTCAAATCAAATAGTTCAGTCTCCAGTTTTTTCTTAGTTTGAATTATAAGTTGGGGACTAAGGAGCACAACTTCTCTAACCTGATAGGCTGAGGATGTCATTCCTATCCAATGGTTCCATGCCCAAGTTGTCCAGAATTGTTAGAGGTGAATGAGTAAATAACCCCTTTTGATGTCACTGTAATACTATGACCAGGACCTGCTATTGCCTATGATTTCTCCTTACCACAACATGCTTCTCTAGCCCTTAAATACCTCAAAACAAGTTTCCAAGAGCCTCCACATAATCGGTTCAATTGTTACTGTTGTACAGTGGTCATTGGCTTAAATATGGCTCTCTTTTTGCATATGTCTAATGCAGCAAGCTCAAATAGTGACAAACTGAAGTCAGGATAGAAGTTTGCTGGCTGCCTAAAAAAAGAGCATGTTGCCTGCAACAAAAACACATTAAAGGAGGAAAAATAAAAATAAAGGCACTAAATTCACTTTAAGAATGACTTTCCAATTATATATAGAGCCCTTGCCTCCAGTCTAGCAAAGTCTTGAGGATCCAAATTACATGCTATGAGGACATGAAGAACAATATGGGGATGGCTAGCAAACAGGGGAAACTCTCTAGGACTTGAGTTTCCACAAGAATGGCATTGTTGTCTTTGAAATGTTGGAAGAGGTATGGCAATAATAGCAGTAATTGGTTGGTCAAGAATGCTATGATATTGTAAAGTTGGGGTTCCACTAGTAGTGGCATCTATGGGCACTATGTGAAGTAGGCAGTGCCTGCACTTTGCAGAAGAAAAAGATCTTAAACTTTTGGGAAATATGAAAAATAAATGCACAAATTTTATTATTATGTTAATTTCTCTGTTCCTCTAATATCATAGCATTTGAAACAAAAGTGTGTACCTTAAATTTATAATTGACTAGCAAATCTCAAGTCTCAAACCTACAAAGGAAAAAAATGCTTATATAACATCCTTATGCGGCACAAAGTAAAGAAAGCTGTATTATGGACAAACCGTCCCCATTTAGTGTGACATGATAAATAATGACACCAGAAGGCATTCTGAAGAGACAAAATTCAAGCCATTGGTATGTCACTCATCCTTGTGAATGAAGATTAGAAAGCCATATTTGCTCTTAAATGTCGATTGGCAAAAGAAATCAAAGTAATAGATATAAAAAAATCACTATTAGTCATTTTATTGAGGTAAAAGACTCATTTAGGTAATCCAAATAAAGGGTAGGTAAACACCCGAATCGTGGGTAGAAGTCACAGATGAAAAACTCTAATGCAAAGCAAAAACTTTATGCAAAAGAATAGTGTTGTCAAACAAAAGGATATTCTAAACACAAAAGAAACACAAAAGGAAAGGAATTTCGAAATCCAAGTTGAAGAAAACACAACCTACGTGAACTCATAGTAGTTCAAGTGAGAGATTACCCCCAATGAAAATGAATCAAACCAGCAAAATGATCCTGAATACTGAAACCCAGAAACAGGTCCGCAATCAATTTTATCAATTGAAAAGAAATTTGTGTTTGACTTCCCCTGATTGCCAAAATCATGAGTAACCCAATCGATAAGCACATTTGTTGTATACACAACCATAAAATTGCAAAGAAAAAAAAGAAAGAAAATAGCGAGAGAATCTAGGGAAGCATAGCAAAAAATTGCACGCTTAACAAGTATCTGATCAGTGCATTATGATCATCATAGATTGAGTTATAAAAACAGGAAAGCAGTGATTACATATAAAGGACATCAATGATTCCTAAAATTCAGTCTGTATTTGTCAACAAGAGCGCATAATTCCAAAGTAAAATAGTAAATAATTGAAGGGGGTTTTTGAATTATGAGGGTGACGACGATGGAATATAAAGTGGGAGTGAGGGGTTTTCAATGAAGAAGAATTAAGGAGAGAGAAGGATAGAGATGAAGCAACATAATTTAAACTTTATTTTCCTATGAAGGCATTTCTGCGTCCTCTCTTATATCTCCTTTTTCGAAGCGATGATAAGGTGTCAGATTGGAGATGAGTGAGCGAAGGTTAACAAATCACTATATATATACACCCACAAATATCGTACACATAAGTTTCCTCATTGTTTCGGTCCCTTGCAACTTAATAGATCTTTATTGTCACTAACATTGATTTTCAGGAAACTAATTGTTCTTGACTTTTTGAACTAAATATCTTTTTATTTTATGAAAAGAATTGGTATTATTAACATTTTTTTAAAATTATGTAAATAATTTCTTTTGGTATAATAAAGTTTAGGTCCTATGCTAAGAATGTTTCTAAACATTTTAAAGGGGAAGTTAGTTAAAAATTCTCTTTTGACAAATTAATTAAGGAATAGGACTTGTAATAAATGTAAAAGTGTAGGCCCCTTAAATGTCAGTATGTGTGATAAGAAAAAGATCATATTACATTAATGGATGCTAATTGCATATAACGGATCCTCACTTGCATATGAGTAATAATTGCATATGATAGATGTTTATTTGTATATAACTAATTGTATATGATGGATGCTCACTTGCATATGATGGATTCCTACTTGTACATGTGTCCTCATCACATATTAATGGTTAATACGAATACTAATGGCATATGATAGATCCTCCCTCACATATAACAGATGCTTACTTGTATATGGGTTCTTATATTATTGCATATGAGATTTATATCAAAATACGCACATTACTTTCCTTAATATGCAAATACCTTCCCATAATATGCAAATCACATTTCCTAATATGCAAATTCTATAATGTTAATTTGTAGATAATAATTTTTTTAGCACTCTATAGAGGAATTTGTTTATGTAAATAATAACATATATGCAATTATAATCAGCTATATGCAATTTTAGATCAATGATACAATTAAGATTAGTGCTATGTAATAAAATCTCATATACAACTAGACATCTGTTATATATAATTAGAATTAGTCATATACAACTTTGGATCAACAATATGCAATTAGGATTCGTCATATGCAATAAGATTCCATATACAACTAGGTATCTACATATGCAATTAGAATCACTAATATGTAGCTTTGGATCAATGATACGCAATAAAGTCCTATATGTAACTAGGTATCTATAATATGCAATTAGAATCACTAATATGCAGCTTTGGATCAATGATACGCAATAAAGTCCTATATGTAACTAGGTATCTATAATATGCAATTATAAATAACAATATGCAAGTTTGAATCAAATAATATGCAATTAGGATTCGTGATATGTAATAAAATCCTATATGCAACTTACAACACCCTAACTAGAAACTTGTCAAATTTAACAAAAACAAGGAATTCCAACACCATCACTATTATGATTGAAGAAAACGGGTTGTAAAAATTCTTTTCATATTTCCTTTTTCACCATCACATAACCACGATATAAGAAGATAAAACAATTAGTTAACAATACAACATATAATATAACAAAACTAGACACAAAAAGCCTCCCATGTACTTGATTGACACAGCTCATAACAAATAATATAACAAAACTAGATTCAACTTATTTTAAAGGAGTTCTCAGTAATGTTCAATCATGGATTCACGACCCTCAAGGTTCTCAATAAGAGATTTATAATTTATAATATATAATTAGTTTTAACATGGAGAATATAAAAAAAATGCATAAAGATGTCTTAGGTGGAAAATAATCTATAAATAAACATAAATAGAGTTTGGAGTTTAGTCATCAATGACAGTGACCTCACTCCTCCCGTTCCTTCCCTATTGCAACTCCTCCATTGCTCTCATCTAGAAATGGTAAAAATAACAAAGTGAGACTACTGTTTCAATAACGAGAACTTCTACCCACCTCACCTACCAACACCTTTAAGAGGCGCTAGTTTGGAACTAATTGTTAAAATAAGCATTAAATATGTTATTACCACATAACATGTAACAAGTAATACAAACATATAAGCTAAAGGAAATTCAATATATATGTGTGTTTTAATTATCATTCATTATCTATTATAATCATTCAATTTCTACCTTATATTCTTCTTATACTTATCAACTTGAACCCATGAATTAAGTCCTAACTATGTAACGACTCTTATGAGCTTCCCACACTTTGATATGGATCAGCCAAAGTTGGCGAAGCACATGTGGGTCATGGTTTCTACCAAAAAGGGTATGCTACCCTAACAAGATTATTGCCCCATATCTTAGCAGGTATGCTATCTTGGAATACTCCTAAAGTGTTGTAAATAAGAGTGTACTACCCTCCCCAAGAGGCCAACTATAGTGCACAATAGAGGCAAATCACATGGTAATATGTGTATATCAGTCTCTATCACAACAGTTCCCTCAAGTGTTAAATCAATTGATTATAGCCATGACATTTTTCAATTCTCATAAGGTATCATAACAATGTATATCATATGAGATTCAAAAAATAACTTACTCATATCCAATAATTACCATCATACCATATGATAGTATTCTCAAGCAATCAAAGCATAAACATATCATTCTAGTTATCAACATACTATCATATCATATTTATCTCAAACATAAGCATCGCATGAACAAATATCGAGTGAGAACAAACAGGATAACAAGCTTGAGCTTCTTGCCATGGCGCACATCACAGTTCACTATCTAAATTCGAAAACAGTCGAAAAATTACTAAGTTAGGCCTCTATCTAGTCCTAGAGTTCTAAAAATTCAGTTCTTTCACAACATTCAGTTATATCAGTTAAGTTAACAGCTACAAATAGTTCTCTATTCATTTTTTTTATACATAGTTGTTCCATTTTAGAAAACCTAAACTTGATATTAAATATGATTATTTCATTCAAAGCCCTCCTAGAGAAGCCATCAAGTGTAAGAATTCATGTTACCTAATGTCTAGCAAGTGCTTACGAGTCACAAATTAAGACCCTTAACTTAAGGTCATCAAACTGAATTTCAAATGTATAAATGAAAAATATGTGTTACTACAATGCCTTATGGGTAAACTACATACTAAATTTTAACCGATAATTCCCCCTCTAAGGTTTCTAAATTGTTAGTGAGAATTCTTTCTTGTATTACCTTTCTAAGGTTTGGAGTAAGAACAGATATACCATGATTTAGATTCAATTTCTAAGTTTATTTAGCTTAGATTGTCTTTAAATTAGTAGATTATTTCCTTATAATAATCAATTATAATTAATTTATAACTTTGGTAGGAAACCCCCAATTTTTCACTTAGATCTTAGAGATTTCAAGGAAAAAGTATATTAGAGGGAGTAAAAAGGGATGATTAGGTGTTAATCTTACTTACCAGGAGATTTGGGTTGTTAGAACTTCATCCTAGGGTAAAATTCACGAACTCTAGTAGGATCAAACTCTAGTAGAGTAAGACCAAGCCACCTAAGAACTCCAACTTTTTTAATGTGTTTTTAGGTTAAAATTCACATTTTATATAAGTTTTTAGGCCCTTCGTAGTGGTAAAAAAATACAGTGAACATAGTCTAACTTTAAAAATTCATAATTAATTTCATAAGTCTCTAAAAATTACAAGTTAGGACTTGTTGGAAAGCTTGAGAAGTTTATTTTTCCAATATAAAAAGATGCACTCAAAATATGATAATTTGCCCCTTGAAAATTCCAAACACCTAAGACTATTTCAGAAAAATACAGGTAAGACAAAGAAGAAGGACTTATAAGTATTTATTCATTAATATTACTTAGTATTAGTAATTTTTCTTTTCTAACTTCCATGTTAGTACTTTTAGCCATTAACTTTAGTGTTTCTAAGCCACATTTAAAGAAAATTATGCTATCAAAGACCACTTATGATTACTTAATTCATAGCCTTGCATGTTAAGCCCTAATATTCAAAGTTTGAGATGTTACACAACTAGCCATCCACAATATATAATTAGAATCAGCCATATGCATAGCATTTTGAATGTTAAATAACAACTTTGAAAACAAAAGATGGTAAGCTTTTGTGGATAACAAAATTATCTGCTATTGATAAAGGAGAGGAAGGTACAAGCACAGCAAGATTAGTTTATGGGTGATCAACTATTGAGACCATGGGTGGAGGACTGGATGGATAAGGAGGAGATTGAACCAAATAATAAAGGTAAGGGCATGGAAGAAGTTGAAGGACAAAAGGTGCATTAAAAGTCTTTTAAGCATGTGGTTACTAGAGAAAATGACGATGAGAGGAACTTAGATGAGGATTGGTGGAGTGATGGTAGATAGCAGGATTGAGTCTAGGTGATAATGACAGAGAAAGGCCTAAATGTGATCATCCCACCAAGAGAGAAGGAGACATTGTCCAAAGAGAGAAGGAGACATTGTCCAAAGAATAGCAGTATGCAGTGATTATGAAGTTATTAAGGAGAATGATTAATCCAGAATATTTGGAGAGTAAAGCGCTATCACTGTAGGCAAGAAGCAAGGATGTGGAAGGAATTGACATAGGGCTTGCCTTCTTTGTTCTTAAACTAGCAAGTAATAAGGACTATGAGCGTGCCCTAACTAGTTGACTATGGCTTATCTTTGACCATTATTTAGTGGCGTAGCCATGGAAGGGTGATTTAAAACCTAAGGTAGATATAATTTCAAAAATTACAGCCTGGATACGTATTGATCATCTACCCCTTGATTATTATGATAAGGGCATCCTACCTAGTATCACATGTGGGAAACGTCTTGAAGATGGATTTGAACACGATGTGTTAGAAGAAGGGGTATTTTGCTCCATTGTGTGTGAAGCTTGATTTGAGCAAGCCTTTGAGGCTGCTGCTCCTTATTAATGAAAAAGCTGGAAGAATCCAATAAGAGAGAATACACCTTATATGCTTCACTGATAGCTGCTATATACACAATTTTGAGCATTACTCCCTGAAAGGCCAAGGTAACTGTGTAAAAGGAGAGTATGAAGGCCTTAAGGAGGACAAAGAGATAAAGAAAGTAACAAGAGGAGGATGATATCGGAAAAGAAGTTGGCACTGATAGCTAAGGATGATGAGTGGATGGTGGTTCAGCGTCCCTGATGACAAAGGAGAGCTAGAGCTTCAAGTGGGAAAGGGATTAAATCTTGGTTGAATCATTAGGGTAATCCCAGAATAGGGGATAAGGATCATGGTCTGGAGTATAGAGCTGGAGAAGGGCAAGATTACTAAGGAGATGAGATCAGGATGGATGATCATATGCTATTGGGAGACATTACTAGTAAAAAGTAAGATTCTCGAGCTACACCTAAGGGCAATGAGAGGATTGCGGGGACATGTGGCACTAGTAACATTAGGCCAAAGTCAAAGCTATAGAGTATTGGGCCTAGAAAAGTAGAAATGAAAAAAAAAATAGTTTGAGAAAGTGAAGTATATGTTACGCCTACAATCAGAGATAAACTATTTAATAAATGCTAAAATGTGGTTGGGCTTAAAGAAGGTAGAAACCTCGCAAAGGGACTTATATAGTCACCCAAACTCTGATTATAGGACAAAATTGGGACCCATATCTAGTCCTACTTGGTGCGATACTAGCATGCAGGACCATGAGCACGTAGTGAATGGGGGTAAGGGATAAACGTAATGGAGAACAACAACCTAGTGGACCCAAGAGTTCATAATGTGAACATTGCGCCAATTCTTTCAAACCCACAAGTCAAAGACCTTATAAAAGATGAGTATCCGGTAGCTGAGGTCCTTAGTTAGGGGCATGGTTGAATGTTCTTCTCTCTGTCTTGCTACGACTATGAAAAAGAACATCTATGTTTAGAATTTGAGGGTGTTATCAGTTGCGTTTTTGTTGGGATACTAATTAAACTTAGATAGAAATATAAAATTGGACTCTCAGTGATCCTTGAGTCGGAGTTAATAGCCTGATGGGTAGGATTTAGACATATGGATATGGTGGATGCTATCAATTTTAATAGAAGAATTTTATGCTTTTAGGATGACGATATTCATTTTTTAGTGATCCATAAACACACCCAAGTCCTACATGGTGGGCTTAATACTAGTGGTATTGATGCTTGAAATTTTTCAATTGTTTATGGTCACCTAAGCCTAACTCAGCAGCATGTACTTTGGCATGAGTCGAGGCACAATCAAGGTTTAGGGGTTGGCGAATGGTATATAGGCGGGGATTTTAATGCTATGCTTAGAGCAGAAGAAAGGAGATGAGCAAGGAGATAAGGGGATGGCTGCAATCGATGCTTTATAAATTTTTTCCATAATAATAGATTGAAAGAGGTGGACTTTTAGGGTCCTAGGTTCATATGGCAAAGAGGTTTATCTTACAGTAGGATTGATCAAGCTATTATGAATGTTGATTGGCTCACACACTTCCAACTAGCTTTAATCCTCCACCTACCTCATCTGAAGACTTATCACTGCTCCTTGCTTCTGAAGTTCAAGGACATTAGTCATGCTAGGAGCAGAGATTATAGCTTCCGTTTTTTTTACCTTTTAGGTTACACATGAAGTTTCTCCCATACTGTCAAGGACAACTAGGATGTCAATCAAGGATGAAAGGCAAACATTTCAAATTTGACGAGCCAAGTACAGGAATAGAATAGGAAATTTTTTTTAAGGAGTATATAAAAGGAAGGAAGATCTACTCATATTGTGCTAAAAAAGCCTGTCATAATATCCTGTAAATTTTAACCCTGATAATAGAAGTGAAAAATTAAGTCAAGGGCCAATAGGTAATATAGACTGACTGACGAACCTATTCATGACATAAAATCTAAACAGGGTCGACATTGATATTTTCATAATATCTAGTATAGGTAGGATAGACTGTAAAAGGGTGTCCAAAAAATTGAAAAATTCCTCAAAAGTAGGAAAAATATAGAATTAAGGATTTAGAATAGTATATGAGGTCCTATAGATGAAAAAATGGTGAAAATAATTTATTACAGAATTTTTAAAATTTATCAGTATTTTATGACAGAACAAGGATTTTTAGCTATAATTAATTATCTGAGTTACTCGAAGGCCTCAATAAATTTGAAAAAAAATATGAAAAAAATTATTTAGCATATTATCATTAATTTTAAAATTATCTCTAGCCTTATGATGTGAAGGGAATTATTTTTGGATAATTAGTGATGAAACTTTATCAGTAAAACCCGAATTTGGAGAAAATTTAATACAGGAAGTTAAAGGTTGAAATAAATTCTAGAAAAATTCATGAGACTTTTTATATTAAAAGAGAATTTTTGATAAAGAAAAATGATTTTTAGAGGTGCAAAACTATTATTGGAAATAGTAATCGATAGAGTGAATTTTGACTTGAAATTGATAATTTTTTATTCGACCACATTTCTTCTTTCTTTCCAATTAGTTTTGGGCTAAAGAAATATATAAAATTCATGCAACCCATAGTCCCTCATGTAAGGACAGCTCAAGTTCAAAACAATCCAAGAAAAATCACAACTAAAGGCATACTTGGCATGACCTAAAGTTGGAAGGCCATGAGAGGGAACACATGTCCCTTGAGGCGGCAGATTTTTAGGCCACAAAGAGGGGAGTTTGGCCAGCCTAAAAGCTCTATAAATACCACCTCACAAGAACTACATTCGACCAAGTTAGGGAAGAACAAGGGGAAACTTTGTCGTACCAAAAACTCAATCAAAATAGGTCCAAAAATTGTGTAAGAGAAGGGAAAAACATCAAGCTTCAATCAAGGATTCATTAATATATGTTTAAGCTTGATTTTAGTTATGTCTAGGGGTTGTTTTGGCTAAGGTTTCATACAAAATCCTAGGCTATCATGTTTCCATAATTTGGATCAAGGTGAGCAAGGATTAGGGAAGGATAGAAACCTTGAATATGAGCTTGGAATGGTATATTTAATTGATGTTTGGATTGAATTTTAGAAGAAATCCTAAGTTAGGACATTAAGGATACCTTTTGGCCAACCTTGGTTCTTGAGGTTAGGGATTGTTTCAATGTGATTTGATAATTCCAATAAGTTTAGAAGGTATTTTTATATGGGGAAACACTAAGAAAAAGTGTTTAAAATTATTGGATTAAAAATGAAAACTAATGACCCCTAAAAGACCCTATTCATCCAACTTGAGTTAAGGGGGAAGGAGTGTGATTTTGTTAAATATGAATTGTTATTTGGATTCTACATGAAAAATTGTATTGGAATGGCCTAGCAGATTGATTGAAACAAAGAAGAAACAATAATGTTACAAATTAAGGAAAAAGGGGCTTGTATGAGTATGTTATTGAGTAATAGTATTTATGCTTTGACTTATTGGTAATATAGAATGTGTTTATACTTGGATTGATAGACATTGTGCAAGAAAACAATGAGGAGCATTAAAGACTTAAGGAGGCTGAAATATATACTTAAGCAAGAGGTAGCATTGAACTCATAATTTGATTGCTATCTTGCTTGTTTGAATGTGCATGTGTTGCTTGTTTTATATTGCCATGATGTGATTAAGCAAGTTATGTAATTATATGTAAATTTCTATGTATAATATGTCTTGGCAATATGCAATGTGGAATGACTTAATAGTTTGATATGTGACTCTCTCTCCGTGGCAATGCAAAGGATATGAAATCTTGCGCATGATAATTCTAGTTTTATTGTAAAATGTCACGTTCTTGCATAGCATAATTAACATGATAATTGTGATTCATTACTACTAAGATTTTCTATGAAATTTCATTCCTTTATGTTCAAATTATCCGCAAATTAGGGGTTGGACCAAGCAAGGAGAAAGGCAAGGAGATTGTTTTGGGAGAAATATAACATTGATGCCTCTTGGAAGAATGTTTTGTAAATTTTGTGAATTGTTTTAGATTATTGTAAAGATGATCTAATATGATAAGAATGTGAATGCTTGATTAAGGAATTAGGTTTAAACATGTGATATATGGATGGAATAATTCCATGGTGTTAAAAGAAGAGAAATGTCAAGAAAAAGCATGAAAAAGGGATAAAATAACCCTAATAATGCCTTATTTTTACACTAACGTGATTCTAGTCAAATGATTGAGATTTTGGCTAAAACTTGACAGACTTATAGATTATATTGTTAGCTTTAAATCAAGTGTATTTCATCAAATTTGGAGTTTCATACAAAAAGTTATGCCTATCCAAAGTTAGGCATAAATTCTAAAAAATTATAAATTTACCATATGAATAGTACCACTTTGCATTAATTCTAGGATCGATTGATAAGGGTTTGACACTAGAGAGTTATTTTTTCTCTAGAGATTATATTAGTAGCTTTAAATAGGACTTGGAATCACCAAATTTTGATTTTTCTAGAATTAGTTATGATTTTTCTAATTTGGCCTTAGTTAGGGTTACATGAATAGTAACCCGAATTTAGTGAATTTTAAATTTCAAAATTTTCTAACCTAAGGCCATAAGAAATGGTTCTAAATAGTTCTATTTGAGATATAATGTGGTCTAAAAGGAAGGTGTGACACCCATTATGGAATAGAAAGCACGATGAAGTCAAGAAGAAACTGGAAATATGCCTACTACAAGAAGAAATAATATAGCTTCAATATGCAAGGTATAATTGGTATAACTATGGTGATCAAAACAACTGTTATTTCCATATCATGACAAAATATAGAAGGCAAATAAAACAGGTTGAAGCTTTGTAAGATGAGGATGGCAACAGGTGCTATGGTGGCGACTAGCGTTATGATCAAGATGCTTTGAAACAATTAGGGTTTTTGTATTTCCAAGTCCTCTATAAAAGAGAACAGGACAACCAGAGTGACATATACTTTAGAAGTAGCTCCCCTCTAGTTCATGATGCCATCTTTATTGGTTTAGGTGGTATGACAACCTCAACAAAGATAAAGCAGGTTGTGATGAGTGTAGGGCCTTAAGAACCCTTAAACCTCTAACCCTCTCTTTTACCAATACCAATGGGATATGGTTATAGATTCCCTTATCTAAAAGGCACAAGAAGTTGTTGCTAACCCCAAGACGGTGAAGCGAATAAATAGTATAAATATTTCCCTGATCTTGAAGATCAACATGCTACAAATCTTTGTGATTTTTTAACCTATTATTCTATGTAATGTGGTGTATAAGGTGGTAACCAAGGTGTTGGCTAATCATTTGAAAAGTATTATGCTGTCAGTTGTAGCCCTAAATTAGTGTAGCTTCATCCCAAGTAGCCACAGTATCGATAATATAGTTATCACTCAGGAGATGATCCACTCTATGAGAACCATGAAAAAGAAGAAGGGGTTTATGGCACTGAAAATAGATATTGAGAAGGCATATGATAGAGTAAGTTGGGACATCATAATAAGATGCCTTCATGAACTTGGTACCCTCTCGCTTTTTATTAATTTGATCTATTAGTGTATGTCATCAACCATAACACAAGTTTTATGGCATGGCTTTAAGGGACCTGCCTTTAACTTAAAAAGAGACATCAAGCAAGAGGACACAATTTTGCCCTACTTATTTGTTCTAGTAATGGAGAAGCTTGCACATCTGATTCAAAAGAAGTACAACTGGGAGATTAGAAGTGTTTTTACTTAAAGCAAAATCGCATAACAATCTCCCATCTCTTTTTAACTGATGACCTCATTATCTTTGCTGAGGCTAACTTGGTGTAAGTGGGACTAATTAAATCTTGTTTAGATTATTTCTGTGAGGCTTCTAGGTGAAAGGTTAGTGAGGAAAATCTTCTTTTCTAACTAAGTGAATCACAATTGTTAACAAGAGATCAATGCCTTCCTGGGTTTTATGGCCACAGTAAACCCAGGCAGCTATTTGGGTATCCCATTCCACCATCAAAGGGTTTCTAAGTGTACTTTAGTATGTTCTATAAAAGATAAACAAGAGATTAGCGAACTAAAAGGTGAATACTTTATCAATAATGGCTAGGCATATGTTAGTTAATATTGTCATGGTGGCTATCCCGAACCATTCAATATAGTCATCTCTCCTCTCGGCCCATGTGTGTGATGAGATAGATAAGTGTTGCCATAATTTTCTTTGGGGCAACACGAGTTTGACAAGGAAAATGAACCAAGTGGCCTGGTAAGAGGTGTTTAAAACGAAGGAAGAAGGTAGCCTTGGTCTTCGTGCAGCACAAAAGCAAAACACAACTTTGTTAATGAAACTTGGGTAAGGATTGGTAAAAAAGAGAGAGGCTTTGTGAGTTAAGCTATTACGTGAGTAATAATGGTATGGTAGTGATATCATTCTAAAGGTAGAGCAATAATGAGAGGATTTAAATGTTTAGAAGGGGATCCAACAAGCGTGGAGTAAGCTGGAAAGTGGCATGGGATGGAAGGTTGGTGATAGTTGCACAGTGAGGTTTTGGAAAGACCATTGGCTGCCCAATCTCAAGTCACTAAGCTCTTATGCTATTAGCCTTATTAAGAAAAGCATATATGATGCCAAGGTCATGAAATACCTAATGGCAGCCAAGGTTAGAATGTAGATAAGCTAGCTAGGCTACTTCTTACGTCCTTGATGAATCAGATTCAATGTGCCTACTTGACAGTAAATGGCAAGCTAGGCAATACTCTTATAGGGTGAGGAACACGCAATGGTGAGTTTATGGTTACTCACTTTTGGGGGATCAAGACTGAGTGTTGCACCAGAATTTTTGTGTAGAAGAGTATGAAAGTTACACACACCATAGAGATGCAAATCATTCTTGTGGCTCTATGATAGAGGGAGATTACTCACAAATTGTTTCAGAGTAGCTTAGGAGTACTTCTTGTTTACTTTGTGGGGCTAAGTGTGAAGATACTTTACATGCCTTAAGAGACTATGCCATTGCTCATGATTGTTAGGAGGCTCTACAATCATATCAATTGATTCAAGAGTTTTACAAAAGGAGAAGCTTGACCATATGGTTGGAAAGGAACATGAATGCAAACTACACTTTGATAGAGGTTCGGTAGGGGGTTTGATTTACTATCCTAACAAGATAGATCTAGCTTAACAAAAATGCTTGTATTTTCTAAGGTAAGGCTAAGGGCCTTGGATCTGTCTTAGCTCAGGTAAAGGCAGTAGTCATGGCTTCTAATTCTCATCTTTGTAAGGAACACGTAGAATCATCCTTGGCTTCTCGTTGGTTGGCCTCTCCCATGGGCCATGTCAAAATTAATGTGGATGGGCTTTAAGCAGAGGATATAGGCATCATTACATGTGTTAGCATTACCAAAGATCATAAAGATTTTGTCCTTGACGGCTTTTTGTTCCGAATAGGTTATAGAAGTCTCTTGCATGCTGAGATTTGGGGCACCCTTTGGGCTATAAAGAGAGCTTGGGAATTGAAGTGGTTGAAGGTTATAGTCGAGACTAATTATTGGGACCTTAATAAGTTGCTCTCGAAGAGAAAGGCCAATAAACATCTTGAAGGAGACTTACTTTCTAAAGTAAAGCAGTGGCTAGAGAAGGAGTGGCAAATCAAACTAGTTCGGTGTGGTAGGGATGCCGACATTATAACAGACATTCTAGCAAAGAAGGCTCTAAATCACGATGATGGAGTTAGTGTTTTTATCAAACCTCCTTACTTTATCCTTAATGTTGTGAAGTTGGATAGTGGCACCTAGGTTTGGGCTCTCTATCTTATCCAAAAAAAAAAGTCATATGTAACTTTAGATTAACAATATACAATTAGGGCATTTTGGTCTTTCTTCCATTACAATTAATTACACACGAGGACCTAAATGTTTTTGGTACCATTTACCCAATTAATTGTTCAAATGGTAACTTATTCCCAATTTTTTCTATTTTAAATTGTGGATGCTATTTATATTAATACATGTTAAAATTAAAGATTAATATAATTTTTTGTCTCTCAAGTTTACCCTCATTTTGTTTTTAGTCCCTTAAATTTTAAACTGTAAGTTTTCATCTCTCAAGGTTTTTTCTCTCTAAAACATTGTTCCTTATAAGTCAATAAATACTTGGATTATTTTACCCTTTAAGGGACTAAAACCTATAGTTTGAAACTTTGAAAACCAAAACCAAAACCAAAACCAAAATGAAGGTAAACTTGAGGCACTAAAAATTATATTGACCCTAAAATCAATTATAAATTGGGAAAATCACAAAAAAAAAGACCCCACGTTAGTAAAATAGCAAAATGCACACATGAACAAACTTAATCACTTAGGGGGGACAAGATCTTAAATTGAAATTATGAAATAAAGCCAAAAGGACAAAAATACCCCTCTTTTTCCTCTTTCATCTCATCAACTCCTTCTCTTTGCTTCTTACCTTTCTCTTCTCTACAGAACTAGTGAACTCATCTCTTCCCTTTCTCCTTCTCACAGCTTGTTCATTTGATTTTTATGCAAGTTTGAAACAAAGGAGTGTGAAGATTTAGTCGTAAGTCCAAGAGGAAAAGTTTGCTTTAGACAAAGGTTGGATTATTGAGAAGATATCTGTATTGGGATTGGAAGGAAGTGCTGCACCATGGTCACTTATTGGTATACCTTTGGTAGGCGCATCTAATATGGAGGTCCATACCTCAGAGCAAAAGTATTCACTGGAGGGACAAGAAGATTATGAGCAAAAGGCAATGATAGTGGACATGAACAGCTTGAAAATCCTAATGGGTGAAAATTTTGCAACAACCTGGAAAATGGGATTTCTTGTTGATATATAGGTATGTTGTCAAATGGAATTTGGGAATCTTTAATTAGAACAATGTGATATTTTCTTCTATGCTTTTTTTAAGTTATGAACACATACGACTTATGTTGTAGTTCTATGAAATCATAGGTGCATTTGGTTAAGTTTCTAAATCTGGTCGAAGTCATAATTTTTTTCCCTTTTAAGTTGTTTGCCAAGATCAATCCCCTATGGCACTATAATTAACAACAAGTTCAAATTTAAAATATGAATTGTTAAAATTTTGCTAAAACTTAATTTAATATGAATAGCTTTTCAACACTTGTTATTTTCTATACTAGACTAGTTATTAGCGACTAAATTGTGAAAATAATGCCAACTTCTATGGTAAAACCTAAGTTATTGTGAATAACTTTTCAATACTTGTTATTTCTCATACTAAACTTGTCATTAGTAGTGATTTAAATGATGTAATTCTATTGGCTTATGTCTATATCAGTAGTGATTTTAATCCTTAGATACCCAATTGCTTTTTCACCATGCATAGTTACTCTATTCTTGCAATATAGAATAATATTTTTCATTTGAGCTGTGATAAGCCTAAAGTTAGTCTTTCAAGCATGAGTAGCTTAATAGGTTTGTGGGGGAAGAAAGAGAAGGAAGAGGAAGGAGAGGAAAAGGAGGAAAGAGAAGGAACATGAAAAGAAGGACGAAATCTCTATAGATAGTTTCAATAAAAAATGAGATAAATTGTATATACTGTTACTGCATTTAAGATGGGTTTAATATTTTTTACTTTGTTAATGAGTGGCCACTGTTCTGAATTATTGATGATAGTTATATATTATTGAAATGATATATGAATTTGAGATTATTAAATGTTCCAATTTGAATTGAGTTTTTTTTCACATTTAATTGACAAGTAACAAGTTTAGTATAGAAAATAACAAGTTATGACAAGTATTTCATAATAAGTTAAATTTTTGCATTAAAATGACATTTTTTCCATATTTGAATGGAAAATTACAAGTGTAGTAAGGAAAATAACAAGTTTTAAAAAGCATTTCATATTAAGTTAAGTTTTTGTGTTAAAATGACTTTTTTTTTCCACATTTGAATGGAAAATTATAAGTATAGTAAGGAAAATAACAAATTTTAAACAACATTTCATATTAAGTTATGTTTTGTGTTAAAATGACATCTTTTCCACATTTGAATGGAAAATTACAAGTGTAGTGAAAAAAATAACAAGTTTTGAAAAGTATTTCATATTAAATTTTGTGTTAAAACAACATCTTTTCCACATTTGAATAGAAAATTATAAGTACAGTAAGGAAAATATCAAGTTTTAAAAAGCATTTCATATTAAGTTAAGTTTTCGTGTTAAAATGACATCTTTTCCACATTTGAATGGAAAATTACAAGTGTAGTAAGAAAAATAATAAGTTTTGTATAGCAATTCATATTAAGTTAATTTTTTGTATTAAAATGACATCTTTTTCATATTTAAATGGAAAATTACAAGTGTAGTAAAGAAAACAACAAGTTTTGAAAAGCATTTCATATTAAGTTAAGTCTTTGGGTTAAATTGATAGTTTGTCCATTTTTGAATGGAAAATTACAATTATAGTAAAGCAAATAACAAGTTTTGAAAAGCATTTCTTATTAAGTTAAGTTTTAATTACAAAGGACATGATATCCACTTTCATTAGTCGTTGACAATATAGTATGCCAAATAACAACTTTCAATTGCAACAGCATAAGCATAATGTTTCAATTTTTTGTATACAAATCAGTAACAATTCCTTAACAAATAACAACTTCTAACTGCAACTCCATAAGAATAGTAATAACATGTGTATATATGGGAAGTAGCAAGAATCTATTAGCAAATAACAATGTCATTTTTACCATGTTAATTTAACTTGAAAATAAAATATTACATATTAAAATATCTCATATGATAAAGAATTAAACATGGCTAGATAAACATCTCATGAAGTTTAAATCTATTTGAGGGCAAGATCTCGGGAAAGCAACAAGTATAGAGGCCACATATATTTTTTGAACTCTTGGTTGCAAATTTTGGTATACAATGGCAACATATTATTAGAGCAAACTATACCAACTAACTAAAAAACCAATTAATCAATAAAAAAAACTTATTAACTAGTCTTCATCCCCTTCAATTATTAACAACTTCCCACATCAAAATCCCATTGTTAGTAGTCATTAATTTTCCCTTGGCTTTTGCTATTTATTGCTTTTCTCTTTTAATCTTCTCCAAAGCTTGCTTGAACACCATGCCTCCTGCAATGAAAGAACAATTTTCAATAATTAGGATTGCCATGTACTTAAAAATGTCAATCTGCTTGAGCTTTAAAATTAACATAGAGTAGTTATCTTTAATGTCAATCTCATTAGAAACAAATTTGATTCAGCTTTAAAAGCCCTAAACCCATTCTCAGAAACTCTTTTGTTAATTCTTTTTAACAACAAGACTCCTCCATTGACAACTTATTAGTTCTAAGAAAAGCTTTGGCAGCCAATATATTAAAACAATTATAATTCATCTAAAATATAACAAGAAATGAAAAGATGCAAGCTAAAAAAAATAGTCATGTGGGATGCATCATATACGAAGGCATTTCCATGTTCTAGTCTAAAAAGGAGAAAGAAAAAGAACCATTTAGTTGTTTGTATTCTTAGCCTCAGGTTTTGATTAAATTATAAAATTATAAAGTAAACAAAATTATTGGATTGGACCACTCGACTCACCCGCCTCTAGCTCATCGCCTCTCTTTGTACCCATGTGCTCAAGGTTGAAGCTCGAAGAAGGAGATGAGAAGGAGGAAGAGAAGGAAAGAGGGGAGGAATAGATGGAAGAAAGAGAAGAAAAAGGGCGGGATTATCTTGGTCTTCTCACTAGCATTTCTTAATTGCAATTTAAGACTCGGTCTCTTCAAGTAATTATGTTAATTTAGGAACCTATTTTGCAATTTCATACATTCAAAGGTCTTTATTTGCAATTTTTCCTTATAAATTCAATGATGAATGTATAAATTTATCTTGATAGATACTCAGAAGTATTTTTGGATTCAATATCGCTCCAAAAATTTAAAATTGAACAATTTTGCCCGACTATTAGAAACTAATGCTAATTGTTAACATTTTTAATAGTAAATGTCAACATCGCTATCATTTTAGACTTTTAGGGCGATATTAAACCCAAAAGTACTTCCGAGTATTAGCACTCTTGAGTGAAAACTTGTGAGAACAAATTTGTTTGTTAACCTTAAATTTAAAGTTAAAATTATTTCATAAGGTACCAAACAATTATATACATACCCGCATCAATTATAAATCACTAACTTTGGTCATCTCATAACTACTATTACTTGCCTTTCAATTATATTTTCATTAAAATTTATTCAAGTACTACAAAAAAAACTCAATTAACGACGGAAGTTAAAATTACTGATGGAATTGCTGACAAATTTGTGATGGACATGAACTACTGATATAATACATTCTGTTGGAAATTTTTCCATCACTAATTTTATTTGCAATGAAATTTCAAATTCTGTTGGTAATTTCTAACGAATTTCTGATGAAAATTCTGTTGGAAAATACCGATAGATTTTCAATGGATAATTTCTGTCACAACTTTTGTGACAAAATTTTCCATCAGAAATTTGTCACGGAATTTCTCACAAAATATTCGGTGGCTGATTAGCAACAAAATTTCCCATGAAATATTTCATGGGAAATTCTGTGGCAAAGTTGCCATAGATTTCCTTTGATAATTTTATGGCAAATTTGCTAATTTTTGACGGAACATTGGGTCGGTAATTTCATGACTAATCAATTTTTGCTTGCTTTTGTTATTATATTTTGCTATTTTAATTTGATTAATTGTCTAGTTTTTTAAGAGGGAACAAAGGACAATTGAATTTCTTAAAAAATCAAACATGCTATAATATCTTAGATGCTTCAAATGTCAAATGTCAAGTAAAAGCTAGGAATAACAATAACAACTATCAACTATCATTTTCTAAATTTATATTGCTACTAGAGGGGTTAGATAATCTAATTTCCACTCTTTCCGATGTAGACATGATTTCTTTTATAATTTTGTCTCATCTCTTGATGCTTTTGTGTAATTTGTTGATTTTTCTGTGTAAGCTTTGTTATCCTTGTGTGCAATTCAGTTTCAACATTGGTATTGATGCTTTTGCTATTGATGGAAGAAGAAGATCTATATGTACAAATATCATCATCAGCCTCAGGTCCAAATCCATAGATGACGCCCTTCTGCATAGAAAGTAATGTGTTAATCATGCATATATGAAGCTCAATACTTCACTTATTTTAACATCACTTACTTCATATAAGGTTGCACCTCATCACAATTCATTAGACCATATTTGGTGGCAGCTTTGACTTATTCATCCTCCATGAAACGAGAGTTACATTCCCCTAAAGGTCTTTCTTAGTAGTTAAATATAGAAGTTGCTGGCAAACCTGATTGCCCATTGTCATCATTTCTTATAGGTCTTGTTATTCTTAGAGGAACACCTAGCTCAAAGTAATAGGAGCGTAACATTGCAGTTTCCTTAATTATGTAAGCTTCACATATGGATGCTTCAACTCGAGATTTATTCCTCACCTTTTGTTTCAAGGTTTGAGAAACCTATATATAGAAAAGTGAAACCTAAGATTAGTTATTCAACTTATCATATATTTCTCCTCAACTGAAAAAATATGAAGAGTTACCTTTCAAATGGATACATCCATCAATATTGAACAGGTCCTCCAACCTTAGCTTTATAGGGAAGGTAGATAGGCAAATGCTCCATTGAGTCAAAAAACCTAAGGGGAAAGGTCTTCTCTAACTTGCATAATATTAAAACAATATTTCATCCTAATACCTCTAATTGATCTGCCATCAAAGTAGTGGAACAAAGTTGTGTGAAAAACTGACTAATCTCTACTATAGGATTCAAAACAACCTCAGGCAAACAAGCAAAGGCAATTAAAAGCAAGCATTCCATGGACACATGATAATCATGACTTTTTATTCCATACAAATTTGCTTCCTTCATGTCCACATATCGGTCTAGATTAGATGCATATCCATTAGGGAGCTTTAAGTTTTTTACCCATTGACAAATCAATCATTTTTGTTCCAAATTCAATGTACATTTTGCAGTTGGCTTTATTATTTTTTCTCCTCTTTCAACAAGTTCATCATCCTTTCATCGACAATATTCTTTCACATTCATTTGAGCTTGTGCATTATCTTTTGTTTTGCCCTTTGTGTCAATCACAGTGTAAAACAAATTGTTAAAAACATTTTTCTCAGTATGCATGATATCAAGATTATGTCGAATGAAGTTGCTTTTCTAATATGGCAATTCCCAAAATATGCTTTGCTTTGTCCAATAATGAGTGTGCTTATAGCCTTTAATTGATATAGTTTTTCCACATTTAGTAACCTTTGGCAAATTTTGTACTCTTTCTCAAACTTCCTCTCCACTTAACGGGGATGGAGGCATTAAGTTATCAATCCTATTTTTGTAAAAAGAGATTTTATTTCTCTTGAATTGGTGATCATTAGGAAGAAATTGACAATGGTAGTAAAAAAAAAAAGATGATTTCCGCCCATGCAGTAATTGGAATGCCTTTAACTTCTCCATATCTATTGGACATGATAATCTCCCTATTGTTGTCTAACTAGATAACATACCATGATCAAGAAAGTCATTGATAATCTCCATAGTAATGTAGCATGCATATGAAATTTTTGTCACAATAAGTCATCATATGTTGGCACCCCCTCTTCCCATAATAATTTTAATTCATCTATTAAAGGTTACAAATACACATCTATTCTTCCTTTAGGATTATGAGGACTAGGGATGATCAATGTCAAGAGCATGTATTCTCGTGTCATGCACATCTCAGGTGGTAGATTTTATGGAGTAATGATCACAAGCAAACAAGAATATTGTCTCCCAGATTGCCTAAATAGTGTAAATCCATCAGCATATAACCCAATCCTCATATTTCTTGGATCATATGCAAAGTCTGGATATGTGCTATCTAAAACCTTCCATGCCTGGCTGTCAGAGGGGTGAGAAAAGACATTAGAACCTCAATGGTTCTCATAGTGCCATCTCATTTCCTTTGTAATTTTTCTAGAAGTAAACAACCTTTGTGATATGGGAATGAGAGGTAAGAATCACATTTGCTTCCTTACAATGTTCTTTTTTCTTCCATGACACTTTTTGGAGAAATATCTTGTCTCACAACAAAACTTACATTGGGTTGCACTATCATCAGCTTTATAATACAACATACACCCATTCACACAACAATCAATTTTCTTGTAATCAAGACCTAGTTTTGACACTAACTTCTTTGTTTGGTGTAAGTCTGTAGGTATATGAGTATCTTTTGGCTACGTCTTTTGTATTAGTTGGGAGACTAAATTGTAGCTTTGTTGTGACATGTTAATTGTTGCTTTAATACTCAGTAATTATAAAGTTGCTGAAAATTGAGAGTCCTCTTCCCACCCTTCCCACAAAAGGTTGTTGTGCAACAAGCAACAAGTTATAAAATGCCATTACACTAGGATTTGGCATTTCCTTAGCTCCTTTATTATAGTTATCCTAAAAGCTTAGCTTAGCTACATCTATTACCATGGTCTCCTATTGACTTTGTTGGTTACCAAGTAGACCATACTCAACATGTAGGGCATCTCTTGGCATTGGAGAAATAGGTGAAGGATATTCCGGTTGTCTTTCACCATGACTAGTCCATATATACTAGTTGACATAAATCTTTTTAAATAAAGGTGTGTCTTTACCTCATCAAAATTTAGATATGGCCTACATTTACATTTCGCCCATGGATACTTAAGCTTTCCCGATGTTTGAGAATAAGGAGATTAAAATGTGGATGTGATAAGTCTCATATTTTACATATATGTCCTATCCAAAATTATGCTTCTGTAGTTTTTAATTGTGTAATTTGGTTTAAGATAGAGGTTTTTGTGCATCAAAGGTATAAGAGTCAATTGTGTGTTTTTATATGGTAATTTGTGAATTTTATTCATTCATTGGCTCTTATGTATCTTATACATTCTAAGTTAGATGACTATGAGCTCAATTTGACTATTGTAAGTGATCAAAGGTTGAAAACATCATGGAAGAAGGATTTTGCCAAGGATCGTCGTGGCATACTTTGAATTTCATCCTGGCGAACATCATGATAGAGGAGCACATATCCACCAATCTAAACGGCATTGTTTTAGCTTCACCATGGCAAACTTGATGGTCCACTGCAACGAAGGAGAGAAAATTTGCATTTAAATTCTAGAACGCACGCTAGAATTCATACTTCATCATTTCTGTCCATTCTAGCTTCATTTTCTCTACCTAAAATTCTCTCAACTTCATTCCTCTTCACTTCTCTACCATTTTGCATCATCAATTTATCATTTCTACTCCAATGTTTCTATTTTCCACTAATTATTCTCGTCTATTCTCCTTCAGATCATTACTACCATAACCATTAAAGTTGCTGAGCTTGGTAGAGTTATGATTTTAGTCATAAGAGGCTAGATCTTGATTCCTTGATGTTCAATGAAGCCAATCTGAGTTCCTGAAGCTCTATTGGGAGTTTCTTCTACCTTATTCTTAGTTTCACTCTTTACATTCATAGATTGTAATTTCTATGGTTTAGATATGTGATTTGTGATTGTACAGAGGTGTCATTCGGTTGAATTGTATTAAAACTGAGATTTGGATTGTACTCTGCACTTTAATTGATTGATTGGATTGATATTTCCTTCTATTATATTGATTCTTTCTTCTCAAGTGTTTAGATCTCTTGATTGACCGGTTAGAATTCTAACATTGTTAATTAACAAAGTAGAATACCTTTTGCAGATCATAATCCATGTTAGGCATTAAGATGAGTTTGATGGGTTAGGGTTATAGCTTATTGAATTTATTGTTTGGAGAAGGTCTTCACAAACCAAGTCTAATAAAGAAAGTGAAACTCAATCAAGAGAGGGACTAGGATGATGTGTGGACTTGACTATTAAAGATAACTCATACATTGCATTCTTCTTTATTCACTAAGTCTAGAAATTATAGAAAGTTTAGATAGTTTTACTTTAGTCATTTATATAGTCACTAGTTATATAATCACTTCACACATCATACTTGGTTAATTTGATATTTGTGTTAGATTAGTGCCACTACATTGCATTTAGCTTAGTTTTATTTGATAGTTAAGCGATAAGGCTCATCAATAGGCAAGAAACTGCTCAACACCACGCTCAAAATCTATTGTAACCCAATTAGTATTCAGATCAACTCTATTATACATCCTTCTTTGATTTTTTGGAACTAATATTCTAAAAGAGAAGAATCCGATGTAATTTGTAAGAATCAAAGCAAACAAGGAATATATATATATATATATGTAAACAGCAAAAGAAAACTACTGTATGAAAAACCAAAGATCAAACACCAATTAAAACAATGAGTGATTATATATATCCCATATTTTTCAGCAGTAATGTTTTCCTTTCAAATTTTGCAATATATTAGTACTTAAATTATTTATAGTTATTTAAAATCAATTAAAATACTATGATTTGAAGCAATTTTATCATATATGTCATGGAATTTGAGGCTTTGTTTAAGACAATAAAATTGTACGTTATCATGGCCTGGTGCTTAAATATTACATAATTTTCATTTGAATTATTTGATATTACAGAATTTTTCAGCTTTATTGATATGTATAAGTGATATGTTTTTTTTGAAATTTGAGCAAAATAGTCATGATAGAAGTATGCATAAATTAAAGGAAGTTGGCTGACTTTTGGACTTAGAAGATTTTAGTATTGATTGTGATCTTTTAAATGGAGGAAAAGTCTTACAGTGCATGTTTGTTGTTGCAGGTTATCCCACTGTAAAAAAGAACATGTGTGTGTATGTAAAGTGGTTAAGGGATCAGTTTTTTCTGCTGCAAAGTTGGTTATATATGTGACAGTAAGTTGCCAATAAATCTTAATATGATAATTTTGATTTTATTCCTTTGCTAATCTTTCGTGCGTGGGTGCTTAGATGGCATGGGAAAATTTGTTGATATACAATAACATATTCATATGATCTAGTTTTTCATGACAATAAAATATTCCCTTGTTTTTGTCTTCTGAACTTGATACTTCAGTTTCAAGCTTTGTGACTTTGGAATTTAGTGAGAAATCCCTTTTTACTGTACATGTGTGGATATGCTGAGGTAGATCAGGCACTTTGCATTATTCTTTGATTTTACCTCTTTATATTATGTTCATTTTTTCACTATTCTCTAGTCAAGTTCATATAAAAACAAATAAATGGAAAAGACAAAAAATAATCTGTCATATAAAACCTATACTAAGCCCTATAATTTACTAGTCAATAACTTATCTGAATACATCTTGTAAAACTTATAAGAAGTAGTATTATTTATATTTAGTTTTTCCTTTCTCTTGCCTGACAAAAAGAAATCACCTGTTTCTCTTTAATGGTAAAGTGATGGTGAGTAGAATAATTTTTGCAACTTTGGTGACTCAAACTCATTAATGCCCTAACTACTTGAAAGCTTATTAAAAGAAAAAAGTGTGAAAGTTATAGGGTGAAAAAGAACAGTACTTTCATATTACTTGGGAGACATGTATATCATTGAAGATATGCTTCAATTGATGCTTCCATAGTGCAGTATTTTTCATCATAAATACTTAGCATACATATTACTGATGAATTAGAGCAGATATAAAAATAAAAATACTTTCTTTTGAATTGACTTTTTACTATGTTACCGGTTTAATACCCATTTTTGACCCAACAAATAGAATTACAACATTCCTTATGTCTCTCTATTATAAAGAGGGGGAAAATAATGATAGAAAAAAGTAAACATTTCAAAATAGCTTATGCACCTTAGTGGCAATTTTCTTCATATAATATATCATTTGAACTCAAATTCTTAGTTACGAATGATCTCAAAGAATCATTTTGTCTACATTTTAGGCCACCAGCAATTATTCAACTTGCATCTCCTAACAGCTTCTAATTTAATGGTACCATAAATTGCACACCACAACATTTAGTAAAGATCTAAAAACGTTAGTTCCAAACAAATATAATAGCCAATGCATTTTGCAAAATCTATTTTGTAGAATCTGGAGTTCATGGCAAAAAAAGACAAGTTAAAGACCGCAAAATCAAAACACACAAAGCAATAGACCAAACATAGAATAGTAACAATATAACACCAATATATTTCAAGCTTAAAACTTTCATGGCCAATCCAAAAATTTGCTTGACCTTTAAAAGACTCGGTATGGCAAAATAGGGCAAGATTCTAAATTATTATAGATTGAATGAAAAGACAGGAACAAAAGACTGAAAACCATATATATAACTTACCTTAAAGGACAAAGGTTGTGACAAGAATAGAAATACTAGTCACTGGAGAAAGGAAAGGTCCCACAGCAGCAGATTAAAACTTCCACAACCAACCAGAAAATTTTTCCTCAACTCTCAACCACCCAGTAGAGCAAAAGAAAGTAAGGTTCGAAATTATTATAGATTGAATGAAGAAACACGATCAAGGAAACAAAAACCACATATATAACTTACCTGAAAGGGACAAAGGTTACAATGACAAGGGAAACACTGGTCACTAGCGACTAAAGCACGAACAACAGCAGATTGAAGTGGAGAAGAGGAGTGGAATGAGGAGGAGGCACCAAGCTATTGTTTGCAAATAAGGGAGATTGTCACACCCTGATAATTTTATTCTAACTGATGAATGATTTGTGACTGATTAAGGCCAAGTAGTATAGTAGACTGGTAGAGGATCCAGGCTATGAGGAAAAATCAGGATAGGGACATAACGGTCATTTCTGAAAAGATCAATTAAGAAAGGGTAGTATTGGAAATAATGTCCAAATTTCCTGAAAAATTCCCAGAAAATCATGAAAAATAGAAAGGAGGGTACAGAATAATGTTTGAGGCTTAGAAGATGAATATGAGATTAAAAATAATTTATCAGGAAATTATTTGTAATTATTGGAATTTTTGGTTAATTAAGGAAAATTAGCCAATTTCCATTATTTAAAATATATAGAGGCCTCAAAAATTCAAGGAAAAATATGGATAAATTATGTGACATATTATCCTAATTTATAAAATTATTTCCCACCTTTGGATGTACAGAGGTTAGCTTAAAGGATATTTATTACCGAATTATTATCGGTAGAATAGTGATTTTTGATAGAATAAAATTTAGAAAATTATAGAGGGAGATAAAAATTGAGAAAAATCATGGATTACCCTTGGAATGAGAGGAATTTAATGAGGTGTTGAAATCAAATTTTGTGACAGTAAATTGGACAGGATTGTTGGAAAATCGGACCGGAAATACACAAATAATCAGTGGATTGCACTGATTATTGGATGAGTCATATTTTTCCAACATTAAGAGCAATAATTCGGCCAAAATTAGAAGGGGAGGACAAAGTTGGAATTTTCCAAATTGTTCAAGGGCATAAAGGGAAATAAGAGACAAAACAATAAAATAATATTTATTTTCCACATGAAAATCACATGGTGATTAGGTGTCCCTACATGTGTCACTTTCTTATGGTGTGTGCCCTAAGATTTGTCCATGTGTAAAGTAGAAAAAAATGGACGGCCGAGATCGCATCTTTTTCCCGAAGGGCATTTTCGGCATTTTGAAATATCAAGGCCTATAAATACCCCCCTTCCATGAAGATTCGGCCAAGAGGTTTGTTGGGAGAGAATTTTGTGTTCTTGAGTTCTAGGAGAGAGAAAGGAAAGAAAGAAGAGAGAGAAAGAGAGACAGCAAGCTTAATCACCTCTAATCGCCGATTTAAGCGCTAATTAAGGTATGTTTATCTCCCTAAGTGTTAATTATTTTTAGTTGATTATTTATTTGAGGAAGATTAGGATTAATTACCTTGATTAATTATGGTTTAGTGATAGCTAAGGTTAATTATGTTATTTGATTAAGGATTAGTAAGTGATTAAGGTAGCTACCCTAATTAATTAGTGATTAGTTATTATGATAATTGAAGGATGATTAATTATGGTAATCATGTTGATTAAGTATTGATTAAAGCTTAATATATGATTAGAGAGAATGATTAATGATTAATCATATTGATTAGAAAATGATAATCATGTTAATAAGGAATGAATAATGGTTAATCATATGATTAGAGAATGATTAATGATTAATCATATTGATTAGAAAATGATAATCATGTTATTAAGGATGAATAATGGTTAATCATGTTGATTAGAGAATGATTAATGGTTAATCCAAAAAGGGATTAGTGTATTTAATCTTAAGGATTATGACTATGTGACTTGAGGACCTTAATTAAGTATTGGATTAAGACTAAGGGTTAGTGATTAACCAAGGAAGCATGATTAATCATGGTTAAGGAAGAATTCCAAGACCTTAATTGAGGATTAAGGCTTGGTCAAACCAAGGTCAAAGGTTTAGGAAAGGTATACAGAAATTATAAATTGAAAGATACAAGGGTAGCATTATATTGAGAAAGAATGGTATACTGGATATGGAATTTACCATACCCTTACTGTATGGTTGATAGGCAACTCTCCTGGAAACCTAGGAGGATCTCCAGCAAGGGATCAAGGAGGAAACGTTAAGCAGGAATTGAGGTAGCGTGAACTGCAATTATTTGTTGATCTGCATTTGATGTATCTGCTATGTGTGTTTATGTGCCATGAGAATGTTATGTACAGATGATGTGAACTCCTTGCAATGTATGCCTTGGCTCTTGCATGATTGATTTTGACCAGAATGATTATATGCTCCATGATATGATGACATGGATACAGAATGATTATAGCATGGCATAAAGACTAGAAATGTTATCTTATTGCATGTAGCATGACATCTTATGCATATTGACTTGATGGTTGTATGTTCAATGCTACTGGGATTTCTATGAAATCTCATTCCTCCTATAAACATGATATCCTAGGTGCCACTACTGCCAAGGAGAAAGGAAAGGAAATAGTCATGGCTTGAAGAAGTTATGAATTATGTAATGTATTATACGGTTTTGAACCTTTCTCTTTCAAGCCATGTAAGCATGCTATGATCATGAACACATGATATGATAACCTTTTTGGAATGTATATTAATGATAGATACTTTACATGATTATGGTATGATTATAGTGAAAAACGAAATGCTGTTAGAATTAGTGAAAAAGGGGATAAAAATGGTCTAGATTTGACCAAACTTTGACCAACAAAGACCCTGGTCAAATGGTTGACTTTTTCCCTGAAATTTGGCATGCAAATAGATCTTATTTTTCCCTTTAAAATGAGTGGTAAAACGTCACAATCGGAGCTCTGTGTAAGAAGTTATGACTTTCCGAAGTTAGGCAAAAATCCTGGAAAATAGAAAAATGACCCAATGAACAGTACTTTTCGAAATTGAAAACGAATGCGTTTCTGATTAAAGCGGAACCTGAGGTCATTTTTCCTTGATAGATGATGTTAAGAGCTTCGAGTGAGACTTGGAACGACCTCGTTTCGATTTTTCTAGAATTAGTTATGATTTTTCAAAGTTATGCCAAGTTTAAGGTTACGGTGAATAGTAATGCGGGAAAAGAAATTTTCAAATTCAGGTTTTTCAACCCGGTAACCTTAGATTGCGCTTCCGAATGTCTTAACTTGGCACAACATAAGGTCGTAAACGTAAGGTGTTACATTTATGGTATCAGAGCACATGGTTCTGGCACACAGAACAAATTTTGATATTTTGTATGCTCTGCATTTTAAGGAAAGCATGTGATAGTGCTTATTAATGAGTTCATTTGGTCATTAGGATTACAGAAAAGCTCAGGTAATGGCTGTTTGTAGTGGAAGTGGAAAATCCGGAGAGACCATTAGCAAGGTCATGCCCGGTGAGCAATATCCATGGTGGTATGATGAGACATGGTGGTACGAGGATATTGAGAGGTATGGAGAGCTTAGCACCAAATCCCCAGCTACTCAGGTAGATTACTTCGGTTTCAAGGGGAAGGCTCTAGAGAAAGACATTGCCACTGTTGCCTCTAACGATATAGCTCCAGTTGTTAAGATGCCTACTAAGGATGAAGCAGGTCCAAGTAAAATCCCTATACCTGAAATTAAGAAGAAAGAGTTCCAATGCCTCCCTCAGCTAGTTCAAGAATTCCAGTTTAGAAGCCGTTTCATTAGGCCATATGAGCACCAGGAAGCTGATGTATACTTAAGGTTCTTAGAGGACATTAAGAGCCTTTATTATTGGGTGACTAGAGAGGATCATACTTGGGAAATGAAGATTGGATCCTAGCCCTGTTCCATGTAATCCCCAAGACATGGAAATGGAATGAAGGAATCAATGAGATATGTAATCGCCTAACCAGATGCACTTTCCTGGAGATGGTCGACGCCATAGAGACCTTTGTATGGGCTACTTTTCCATGAGCTGGTCATGGTCAATGCTAGACTGATGATGTATATAGTGTAAATAGTTTTGGACTGTATTAAGTTAGGCTAACTGCTAAAAACTCTGTGTAACCCTTGTGTTGCTGTACAAATGTTTGTTATATAAATAAGAAGGGTATGTTTATATGATAAATGATTAAGAGTTCCTTTATTCTCCCATAGTTATTAAAGAACAAGCGAAATGGTGAGAACACGGAGAGGAGCAAGAAACACTCCTGAGGAACCACATAGAGATCCTATCCAGCAAGTAATGAATAGGCTGGATGAGCAACAAGAGTCGTACAGCAACTACAAGAGGCACAGTTACGGCAGCAGAAGAGAGAGACGCTGTTATAGCAGCAGCGGTAGCAGCAGCGATTGCTCAGTTACGACAACCTGAGCAAAGTAAGCTGAAGCAACCCCACAAGTCCAACAGCAAGCACCTGAAGAGCAAGCAGGATTGGCTGAAAATCAAGAAGATATTCAGCAGTGGATTACGAAATTTTGCAAGCATAATCCACCAGAGTTCAAGGGTTCATTGGAACCACAAGTAGCTGAAGATTGGATTACCCGACTGGAGAAGATCTTTCGGGTAATGGGATGTTCATCTGAGATTAAAGCTCAGATGGCCATTTATAAGCTAGAGAAAGAAGCAGATCAGTGGTGGAACAACACTGAGTTGGTACTGCAAGCCAACAACACCCCAATAACATGGGAGGTGTTCAAAGAAAGATTCTATCAGAAGTACTTTCCCCGATCAGCACAGGATAAAATGGAAGCTGAATTCCTAGTGTTGCAGCAGGGGAATAATGAAACTTTTGATGATTACTTAGCAAAGCACATTCGCGCTGTCCCGTTATTCTGCTTATTTAAAACGTCTCAATGACGAACGGTGGAATACGGAGAAGCTGGTCAGAGGATTAAAGCCAGCATTAAGAGAGGTCGTGGCGCCTCAGCAGATCGAGAGTTTTAACAAGGCAGTAGAAGTCTGCCGTATTACTGAAGCAAGTCAGAATCATCGAGGAATGATGCCGATAGCTTTGAAAGCTGAGAGACCCCCATCGAGGCCGAATCAAGAAGGAACCTCTTATGTTAATAAGAAGAGGAAGAGGCCTGGCTTTGGCAGAAAGATGAGAAGAGAGGCAGACGACCTGAAGGGTTTGATATCACACGAAGGGCCAAGGAATGTGAGAAGTGTGGCAAGAATCATGGCGACAGGCCATGTTTATTTGGCCAGAACGTGTGCTATAGATGTGGGAGACCAGGACACTTTTCAAAGGAATGTCCACAAGGGGCAGAAGGGACGAGACAGCAGACCCAAGGCAGGGTGTTTGCCCTTACACAGGAAGAGGCCCGTAAGTCACCTGACATGATCCAAGGTACGATCACTGTTAATGATTGCCTTGTGTATGCCATGTTTGACTCAGGTGCTAGCCATTCCTTTATATCACATGATTGTGTTGGGCGATTGGGTTTGACTGTTGATACCTTGCCATATGATATTGTTGTTTCTACTCCCACTAGTCCTAAAGTTGTGACTTCTAAAGCATGCCTGAATTGTGTGGTCTGTTATCAGCATTGTTGCACTATCATTGACTTGATATGCATGCCTTTTCGTGACATTGAGGTGATAATTGGTTTGAATTGGTTATCTGCCAATAACATACTTCTAGATTGTGGTAAGAAAACGTTAGTATTACCCTCTAAGGAAGAAATCCCTTAAAAGAAGTAAGTTAAATTTTATAACTGAAGCCGAAGCGAGTAGTATGCTTACGGCACGGATGTCAAGGATATTTTGTATTCTTCTCAATTCGAGCAGAGGGTAGAAGAAGGAATTGAAGAAATACCGATAGTGAAAGACTTCCCAGAGGTATTTCCAACAGAGATCAGTGGACTTCCGCCAGAGCGAGAAGTGGAGTTCACGATTGATCTTGTACCAGGGACAAAACCAATATCCAAAGCTCCATATCGAATGGCTCCCAACGAAATGGTTGAGCTAAAGAGACAAATTGAGGAGCTGTTGGAGAAGGGTTTATAAGACCAAGTGTATCTCCCTGGGGTGCTCCAGTACTCTTTGTGAAAAAGAAAGACGGTAGTCTAAGGCTATGCATTGACTATCGAGAGCTAAACAAGGTGACGATAAAGAATAAATACCCTCTGCCGCGAATTGATGATCTGTTAGACCAACTGGCAGGAGAGCAACGGTGTTTTCCAAGATCGATCTACGATGGGATATCATCAGCTGCGGATAAAGACAGAAGATGTTTCGAAGACTGCATTTAGGACCCGATACGGACACTATGAGTTCTTAGTGATGCCGTTTGGATTGACAAATGCACCTGCTATTTTCATGGACTACATGAACCGGATTTTTAGACCATACTTAGATCTGTTTGTAGTAGTTTTTATTGATGACATACTAGTGTACTCCAAAACTCAAGAAGAGAGCATGAGCAGCACTTGAGAATTGTGCTGAGTACATGAAGGAGAAACAACTCTACGCCAAGCTCAGTAAATGTGAGTTTTGGTAAAGGAAGTTAAATTCCTAGGCCATGTGATTAACCATGAAGGTGTGTGGCCGTGGATCCTAGTAAAGTTAATCAGTACTGAACTGGGAGCAGCCTAAGACAGTAACAGAGATACGAAGTTTCTTAGGGCTGGCAGGTTACTATAGGAGATTTATCCAGGACTTTTTAGATAGCCCAAGCACTGACAAAGCTAACCAAGGAAGAACCAGCAGTTCTTGTGGACGAGAAATGTGAGGCAAGTTTCCAAGAGCTGAAGCGAAGGCTAACCTCTACCCACAGTACTAGTTATCCCGATCCAACACTACATATGAGTGTACACAGATCTAGTAAACAGGGATTGGGATGTGTACTGATGCAGCAGGGAAGAGTTGTTGCCTACGCCTCGCGCCAATTAAAACCTCAC